>NW_007577940.1:643058-647637 GCF_000690725.1 Stegastes partitus | reverse complement strand
TTGCTGTCCATTTAGGCAATACATGCCTTCCAAACCAGCTAAATATGGTATAAAAATCTGGGTAATGTGATGCAAACAGCAGCTATGTATTCAACATGCAGGTTTATACTGGAAAGCTGGTTGGAAGAGACCCAGAGAAGAATCAGGGTACGAGGGTTGTGCTTGATTTGGCACATGGTCTCAGGGGGCACAACATAACCTGTGACAATTTTTTCACAAGCTACAACTTGGGTCAGGAGCTTCTAAAGAGAAAACTCACGATGGTTGGAATGGTTCGAAAGAACAGGATGACATCACAACATCAACATAAAAAAAACATGAAATATAAAATAAAATTCTAAAAAAAATCCATGTCATGTACAATTATTGTATTTCATACGTAGGTCTTTCCAATAGCCATTTAAAAAACTTTTAACATGCATTTTTTATGAAAACGAGTGCATTCGCCTTATTGAACTATGATCTGTGAGACATAAAGAATACCATTGCACTAAATATTGATTGAAATGGTTAATAAGGGAGTGAATAATGAGATATAAACAGCATCCATTGAGATTTGTTGATTTCTGACACTTCTGGATAATAAAACATACCCCGGATCAAACTGACCTGGGACCATTATTGTAGTTCCTCAGAAACAAACATGACAGGAGGGTTAAGAAATTCAGAAGCACTTGAATTGAAATAAGCGTTTACATGAGAGTTAAAATCTCCAGAGATTAAAATCATTTCAAAGTTTAAAACTGTCAAAGAAACAAAAGAAAAATAAAAGTCTGGTTCAAAGGAAGCACCGATGACCGACTCAATCAAAACAGGAAAACATGTCAAAGAAATGTAATGAAGTGTGTCTCCCTCTAGTGGATGTTGTGGAGTTTCTGTTGTCTTTGCTCCAAAGGTTTTTGTACAGAGTTTTGCTGTTTCCTGTCACTGTGGGCTTCAGAGCACAGTAGTACACAGCAGAGTCAGACAGCTGAAGCTTCTGGATCTTCAGAGGAACTGATGTTGTGTTGAGTTTAGCATCAAATCTGTCTTTCTGGAACTCTGGAGCGTTGTCTCCATAACTACCACGTCTTAATAAGATGTACTTTGGAAAGCCATTTACTTCTTGCTTGTACCACAACACATTTAGTTGTGCTGTTGTGTAACTGCTCTCAAAAGTACATCCCAGTGTAACTGTGTCTCCTTCAGCAGCAATGACATCTCCTGGTGGCTGAATCCCTTTGTCTTCTCCTTTACACTCTGGAGAAGAACACAACATGCAGATCAAGACATAAATCAATAAAGATGACCGATGAGAGGAGAACAATCAGCAGCTATAAAGAGTTTTATTCCATGTAGAACGTATGGAACTTTGTGATCTACTAGTTTTTCTCAGTCAAACTCTGTTCACGTTAAATATGTCACCTACCTCTTATTGTGAGCAGAAACAAAGTGACAAACAGACTCAAGTTCACTGACAGCATCTTGAAGATGAAGACAATCTGTCTGTTTTGTGGATCAAACTCCACTGTGAAAGTTTGTGTGTTTTCTGTACTTGAGTCCCAGTTTAGCTCCTCCCTTCATCCTTTCCTCCTTCCTCTCACAGCTCTGACTAGCAGTGTGTTTGTCTCTGCTGCTGCTCTCATATACTCACTAACTGAAGATCATTGGAGGAGAGAAACATGTATAACTGTGTGTCATCTACATACGAGTGTTTCCTGACAGTATCACCTAGCAGAAGCATGTATATTTTAAACTATAGAGGTTCCAGGATAAAACCTTCCACGCCTCTGAAGTCAATATTTGTCAATCTAGAATTGGAAGAACCAATGGAAACAGAAAGGACGATTAAAGCCACTCAGAGACTTACCATAAAACTGAGCCAAGTGATCAAATGTCTGCAGTAGAGGCCACATGTTTTATCATGGGTCCTTCAAAATGAGAAAGAAATTAATTGAGTGTAATATTAAGGCCCCAGAAATTGAAGTAGGTATATTTGTATGATTGTATCCATATTTTCCATGAGAATATATAGTCTTTTGTTGCCATTGCATGGACTTTGGAGGTCTTAAAGACCATTAAGATTTGATTTGGAGCAAGTATTATAATCCAACAGTTAAGTAATTTGCTGTAAAGACATGTAACAATGGTGATGTGGACTCATTTGTAGGACCACATAAACTGGTGTGCAAAGGGGTCTTCATATTCTTATATGTTTAAAATTACAAGTTGCTTCCATGTTGACTTCAGGTTGAAAATTAGCAACATATGAGGTCTTTTCATCAGTGGATTCACAATTCATTCATTTGTAGACATAACACTTTAACGGGCCAACATGTCTCTGATGTACTTATTGTCAAGTTTGAATTGGCTTTCCTTCCGCACTGTAGTTGGATCTTGGATGGTGACAAAATATTTACTTTTGGCAGCAAGAGATATCATCACATCAGGCCACTTGAATGATGTGTCTGATGTTAAATGGGTACTGGATTCATCACTGACAACAAAAAGTAATAAAAAGCACAAAAACACACATTTTATTGTAACATGAGTTTCTGTGTTTTGATATGGTAGGATGGTATCATCATGGATAGAATTTTCAGTGTTTGAATCATAAAAACAACTCTGAATAATTAGATGGAGATGAACTTGTTCCCCTCCAATCCTCTGCAGCTTCTCTTCTGGAGGCATCACTGATCAGCTGCTCCTGTCAATCCTCCCACAGTGTTTCATCAGCAGCTGTAACCACAGTGACTGTGATAAAACAGGAATTAGCACAATCCATCTGATATGAAGCCAAGCGCTGAATACCACTTCCCTCCTCTTTGAAGAGGAGTCACTTATCTGTGTTCAGGTTTTTGTACAGCCTCTGCTACACTTTGTATCACTGTGTCTCTACAGCACAGTAGTAGAGAGCTGTGTCTGCCAGGGTTAGCTCTCTGATGGTTAATGTAGTTGATGTATCTGATGTTTGGGATCCATATTTACGTTTATCAGGAATAGATTCAGATGAGCCCCCTTTGCCTCGTTTCCAAAGTATAAACTGAGGAGCCTGAAGGTCAGAATGATGTTTGTACCAGTAAAGGTCAGCAGTTGGATAAGGTGTCTCATAGCTACATCTGAGTGTGACAGATTGTCCTTCTGTTCCACTGACTTCATCTTGTTCAGGAGAGATTGTGTCTCCAGCTATTAGTCCTGGAAAAAGGAGAGAAAAGCCATCAGAATCACATTGTCCGTGAGGACAGGCGATGACTGCAAAATTTTATCTGTACAGTGTTACTCTGTCGACACAAATAGCTCAACTGTAGCTCAGATCACTACTAGATTGTACAGAACTTAATGACAAACACAGAATATTGTGAGAGTTTAACTGTGAATATTGACACAGCAGGTTAAAAGAGAAACTCAGCTGTTCATAAACTCACCTATGAAGTGTGATGAAAACAGAAAGAGATACAGAAACATGTCTTTGCAGTTATTAAATTCAGACACACAGCAGATGAACAATGTTCTTCCACTGCAACACAATGAGGAAGAAATAATGTCAGTGGATGAGCTGAAGTTCAGTGGGCGGGGCCATTACCTCTTGACATTTTTTTTTAGTTCAGTTCAGCCAATCAAAGTGTTTTGTGTTTCCACAGCAGTTCTGTCTCTGATCTTTATTGTTTGATCATCTGCTGTTTTTTGTCATCAGTCCAACAACGCACAAATCAGATCTTTAACAGAGTGTGTCTCCGTCTGGTGTCATCAATTATTGACTGTATTTTGTAAATAATTTTCTGGGTTCTACCTGTTTTCCATATGTTCTAGTTTACAGACTGGATTCTCTATATTTCGCACGTTCAGTGGTTGATGTCTGTCAGCTGTTAGTTTGGTTGTCAGAGGATTTGTTGTGTGATTGTCTGTCATTTATAGTAACATCTCAGCTGATCCTGAAACCATCCAACAGCAGTTAATTCTGATCATATTATATGACATGATACAAACACCTGAGAACTGCTACTAACATCTTCCAAGGTGTTCTCTTGTAATTTACTCATGAATTTTATGTTTTCTTCCTAACTGAGATGACATCCTTTAGAAAAATGTCACAGTAAAGATGTTTTATATGAAACAAATGTGACTTCACAACAGTCCACCAATACTGTTTGAAACTGTAATATCAAACTTTATTTATATCTAATTTTTCAGATCTAGTTTCCATCTCAAATGGCTTCATATTGGAAACTGAAAAGGTCCAACTATCAGGTAGATTTATATCACTGAAATGTTAAACTCTAAACTCGAGTTTACAAAATCCAGGTTTTCCATGTTTGTATTGCTGAAATGTTGGACCTGTTGTTCACTGTCAGTTTGTTGTGTTTGTTCTGATGCTCATGCAATGCCTCTGCAGTCAGGAGGAGGAGATTCATCACATTATCTTCACGTCTACCATTCTTTTTCACAACATTGTTTCATGAGTAGAAACTGTTTGTCAAACCAAACATACCCGAGAAGAGTAACAGAGTGTGTCTCCCTCTAGTGGATGTTGTGGAGTTTTCTCTTGTCTTTGCTCCAAAGGTTGTTGTACAGAGTTTTGCTGTTTCCTGTCACTGTGGGC
>NW_007577940.1:638031-641047 GCF_000690725.1 Stegastes partitus | reverse complement strand
ACACTTTATTTGAGTAACATCAATGGTGTATCAGTACACCACTAGCATTTGGGTAACAAGCATGTATACGTTTTTAAACATTTAAAAAAATATACAAAAATTAAAATTAAATAAATAAGATACAAAAACAATAAATTAAACACAAAAATTAAAATTCAGTCCATCTACTCAGCCCTTGCTGTTAAGTCAGGTACACTGCGCAAAGACACGTCCTAGTGACGTCTTGTCTTAGTCGTTTTTGGACGTCCAATTTTGGTCACATGCAGGTGCAGACTGTAACGCCAGGAGACGTCTTTTCCCCGATGTCTACTGAACGTCTAGTACTGACATCCACAGGACCTCTATGTAAAGGCTAAATGTAGTCCAAATGTGGTCGTTATTGACGTCTCATGGCTCTGCGTAGTCTGAGATTAAATTTGACATGGAAAAGACGTCCATAACGACCACATTTGGACTACATTTAGCCCTTACATAGAGGTCCTGTGGACGTCAGTACTAGTCGTTCAGTAGACATCGGGGAAAAGACGTCTCCTGGCGTTAGTCTGGACCTGCATGTGACCAAAATTGGACGTCCAAAAACGACTAAGAAAAGACGTCACTGGGACATGTCTTTGCGCAGTGGGATACTGTTCCAGTCAATTTTTTCTATAGCTTCATTTGATTGTCTCAGCAGCAGATAACTGGAAATGCAAAGGTGTAATGCATTTCCAGTCCAAACCTGCTGCTGCTGAGCCAAATGAAGCTACAGGAAAATGAACTGATACAGGAAACAGGTCCTCCACCTCTTGAAACATGGCACTACAGTCATACACAGAGGTTTACAAGTAAATCACAATTCAGTCCTCACTCATTTATTTACATCTCTATTTTTGTTAATCACTGGCACAAACATGTCATCCTGCTACAGGGATGGCAAGACTTAGTGAACCTTTAATAAAGCTTTTGACTTCTGTTGAATTTTGCAGAAAAAAGAACAAGAAAGAGTTTAGAAATTCTCAAAGAAATATTTTAAATGTTGAACCATGGGCCAAAATGCAATATTTGAGTAATGAACTCTTTTAGCACAAAGCTGTTCCACCCATCCAGTAACACTGGAGAGCCTCCTCCTGTTCTACTGCTTGGACAGAAGCAACACTTCACGATAAACTTTTTCAGTGCGCAGCATAACACAGACCAGGTAACACAGCCCATATTTACAATGGGTTAACAGTGACATCACAACATTTTATCCATTACAGCGATATTTAATCTGGTCAGAACTTTGGCGCTGTTCTGTCCAGAATGCAAGTTCAAAATATTCAGCAGCTCCTGATTTGCTCCACAAGTTAGTGTTGACTAGACCTCCATAGACATTTAGTGCAAGGCAAAACTGTCAACAGAAACTGAGTCGATTCTGAGGATCTGATGTGATTCTAGATTTTAATGGACAATGACCTGGAATTACCCACGAACAGAAACTCAGCCCTGAAAATATACTGGACAATAATACCTTGAGTGGGAGAGGTCCTGCTGCTTTACATTTGGGATTAACAAAGACGTTCTGCTACAATATATTTCAGTCTGAACAGTAATAAAGTATGCATTGATCATATTTAAAAAATTGGTCATCAAAAACGTAAATCAACAAATTTTCATCTTCCACTCAAAGTAACATTTTCAATATTTCAAGACAAACTGAAATTAATAAATGCTATTGCTTTATATTGTCTCTACAGTATGTTGGGAGCAACNGACCAAAAGCTGTCTTTCTGAACTGACGTATACCAAAACACCTCTGGTAGAAGCTCTGGTCCTAGCTGCACTGCTGCTGCTGCCTGGGGGGACCAGGCATCCTCTAAGACAGGGATTCTCAACCTTTTTGACCCCTTAGGCCCAGGTTTCCCAGTACAAAGTGGCCTGTAGCCCATTTAAATATGAACACTTTCATTTCAATTGATCCGAGTCTTGGATTGATTTGGCTTCAATAACTAAATCAAGTTCACTTCACTTAAGCTAAAACCTTCTAAAATAAATGATATGATAGCTGTAGCCCATTTTCTCTTCTCCTGAAAAAATCCACCCATAGGAAAAATGTGTTGCTCATCTGTTGTTCAATCTCGTCTCTTGAGATCAGAGCTTCTCATATTTGTATCATTCTGTGATCATTTGTTTCTGAATTACTTCTCCTAAGGGTCCCTTAGACGAGAAAAGACACCACTAAGACAAAGGAGGTTGAGTTGAGATTACTATTTGAGCAACCCTTGAGAAGTGGGATACACAGATGAGATCTCATCGTTGTCTGCCCCTGATCTCAATTATATCTTGGTTATTTAAAAGGAGAAAAATGAGATGAATCTGAAACGTTAATGAGACAAATCTGAGAATTATGAGCCCTAAAAGAGATCTTATTATTGTGTGTCCTATGTCTCCTCTGTGTCTTGATTATTTCTCCTATATGTCTTCCCAAAGCCATTGATGAGAATAATATCTGAGCCATATTTAAGAAATACAAGACTAAATTGAGAATGTAATTTAACGATTAATTATCTGTAGTAATTAGAATTAACTGTAAAAAACAATACTCAAAATGTAAATGTTTAACACTTTATTTGAGTAACATCAATGGTGTATCACTACACCACTAGCATTTGGGTAACAAGCATGTATACATTTTTAAACATTTAAAAAAAAATACAAAAATTAAAATTGAATAAATAAGATACAAAAACAATAAATTAAACCCAAAAATTAAAATTCAGTCCATCTACTCAGCCCTTGCTGTTAAGTCAGGTACACTGCGCAAAGACACGTCCTAGTGACGTCTTGTCTTAGTTGTTTTTGGACGTCCAATTTTGGTCACATGCAGGTGCAGACTGTAACGCCAGGAGACGTCTTTTTCCCGATGTGTACTGAACGTCTAGTCCTGACATCCACAGGACCTCTATGTAAAGGCTAAATGTAGTCCAAATGTGGTCGTTATTGACGTCTCATGGCTCTGTGCGTAGTCTGAGATTAAATTTGACATGGAAAAGACGTC
>NW_007577940.1:635768-637010 GCF_000690725.1 Stegastes partitus | reverse complement strand
ATTTGCTCCACAGGTTAGTGTTGACTAGACCTCCATAGACATTTAGTGCAAGGCAAAACTGTCAACAGAAACTGAGTGGATTCTGAGGATCTGATGTGATTCTAGATTTTAATGGACAATGACCTGGAATTATCCACTAACAGAAACTCAGCCCTTAAAATATACTGGACAATAATACCTTGAGTGGGAGAGGTCCTGCTGCTTTACATTTGGGATTAACAAAGACGTTCTGCTAGAATATATTTCAGTCTGAACAGTAATAAAGTATGCATTAATCATATTTTAAAAAATGGTCATCAAAAACGTAAATCAACAAATTTTCATCTTCCACTCAAAGTAACATTTTCAATATTTCAAGACAAACTGAAATTATTAAATGTTATTGCTTTATATTGTCTCTACAGTATGTTGGGAGCAACGGGTTTTTCCCTTGTACACAAAAAATGGTCTTGCATGAAACTGCCTGTAAACACCTTATTCCTTCATCCACTACAGAATATTTTATCTATGACAGACAGCCACGACTAACAGAATCTGCTTGTTACCTGTTTATGCACAACTAGAATAATTGCTATGCAATGAATGCATATTGAGAGCTGTACACTGTTACACACTTGTGAAGCACAGGAGCAGCTGATGAAGATCAGCATCAAATCCAGTAAGGTTTATTGTCACCTTGCTGTACATACAACAGTAGTACAGGCAGGATGAGAGAGGATCCAATAACTAAAACCTGTTAAATAAAGAGTCATGTGCTTATCTGGATCAGCAGTTCAGCATTCTGACAGCTGGTGGAATGAAGCTGTTGATCAGTCTGGAGGTTCTTCCTTCAGTGCTCTGGAAACGTTTTCCTAATGGCAGCAGTTCAGCAGTTGATGGAGAGGGTGTGAGGAGTCCATGACATTGTTCAGGGTCCTGCTCCTGCAGCGGCTCTGGAGAAGTTCAAAGCTAGCTGTCTGTCTGTCCACCCAGAACGATGTCGTCCCCTCCAGCTGTATGTCCGTCTGGGATGCTGTCATGGAGCCATATTTCTGTGAAAGCAAACACATATCAGTCTCTCCACTCTCTGTGGGTTTCTCTCAATTGACCAACGTTCCATTTACCTCTAAACTAGGAGACATACAGAAGAGAAGGAATAAAGATTGTACTATAAGCGCTCTTTACCAGAAACAAGTCAAAAATGTGAACTTGATGCAGCACATCAATGACTGAGACTGAGGTCTGACTCACAGATAAGATTAA
>NW_007577940.1:631200-635271 GCF_000690725.1 Stegastes partitus | reverse complement strand
CTCAAACAGCGGCTGGTTCATGTGTCCGCTGTGGCTTCTTTCAAGCTGAAATTAAATGCAGAGGTGAAGTTATTCCGCAGCAGCCCTGCTGTCCAGACAGGACGGCAGCGCAGCTAACGTCTCCGGTAACGTACGTCTTTCAAATCCAGCGCCAACACGTCCCGACACGCCCCACTATGGATCTGATTGGTCAGCACTCACAGCCATTGGTCAGTCCTCAGCCTCGTCAAACAACTGACCAATCACTGTTGTCATCATTGTCTGACGAAGCAGACTGGAAACGGGCAGCAAATTTGAAATTTGAATCTGCACAGACTAATGACATGAAGTGAAGTGTGTTGAAGATTAAAGATTTTAATGTTGCATTGATTTATAGAGTTTAAATTAGAAAAATGCTGTTTCAGTTTTGCAATAGTCATACATAGTTATGTAGCTAATTATATAAATGAATCATTCTAATTATATTAATTTAATAATTAGAAATAATTATATAATTATTATGTAATTATATAATTACATAATTGTGTGTGCCTGTGTGTACTGAGATGATTGTTGTAATCTAATTTCCAATATGTAATTGTTAATTGGGTGAAAGTTTGCTTTATTTTACCAATATTTGACAGTGCCCCAGTTTTCAACTACAACCCCTGGCAAAAATGATGGAATCACCAGTCTTGCAGGATGTTCATTCAGCTGTTAAATTTTGTAGGAAAAAAGCAGATCACAGACATGCCACAGAACTAAAGTCACTTAAAATAGCAACTTTCTGGCTTCAAGAAACACTAAAAGAAATCAAGAAAAAAAAAAATTGTGGTAGTCAATAACAATTGATTTTTTTAGATCAAGCAGAGGGAAAAAATATAGAATCACTCAATTCTGAGGAAAAAATTATGGAATCATGAAAAACAAACAAACAAAAAAAACATTACAACACACCACGAGTACTTTGTTGCACCACCTCTGGCTTTTAAAACAGCCTGCAGTCTCTGAGGACTTAATGAGTGACAAACAGCACTCTTCATCAATCTGGCTCCAACTTTCTCTGATTTGCTGTTGCCAGATCAACTTTGCAGGTTGGAGCCTTGTCATGGACAATTGTCTTCAATTTCCACCACAGATTTTCAACTGCATTGAGATCTGGACTATTTGCAGGCTATGACATTGACCTTACGTGTCTTTCTTCAAGGAAAGCTGTCACAGTTTTTGCTCTATGGCAAGATGTAATGTAACTTGTGCATTTATTGAAGATGTAATGACTGCCATCTCCCCAGTGCCTTTACCTGACATGCAGCCCCATATCATCACTGACTGTGGAAATTTGCATGTTTTCTTCAGGCAGTCGTCTTCAGAAATCTCATTGGAACGGCACCAAACAAAACTTCCAGTATCATCATCTTGCCCAATGCAGATTCGCAATTCATCACCTCATTTGCACTATTTCTTATATTTATATGTACATTTTTTATTTTTTATTTTTTCCTGTCTCGTGTATGTGTACCTCTGTTGAATGCTGCTATCAACGATGTGAATTCCTCCACTGTGAGATAAATAAAGGCATATCTTAATCTTAATATGACTTTCATCCAGTCATCCACAGTCTACGGTTGCTTTTCCTTAGCCCATTGTAACCTTGTTTTTTTCTGTTTAGGTGTTAATGATGGCTTTCGTAATCCCATTTCCTTTAGGCGGTTTCTTACAGTTCGGTCACAGACGTTGGCTCCAGTTTCTGCCCATTTGTTCCTCATTTGTTTTGCTGTGCATTTTCTGTTTTCAAGACATATTGCTTTAAGTTTTCTGTCTTGCCGCTTTGATGTCTTCCTTGGTCTACCAGTAATGCTTTTACAACCTTCCCATGTTGTTTGTACTTGGTCCAGATTTTAGACACAGCTGACTGTGAACAACCAACATTTTCTGCAACAATCCGTGATGATTTACCTTCTTTAAGAAGTTTGATAATCCTCTCCTTTGTTTCAACTGACATCTCTGGTGTTGGAGCCATGATTCATGTCAGTCCACTTGGTGCAACAGCTTTCCAAGGTGTGAGCACTCCTATTTAACTGCAGACTAATGAGCAGATTTAATCTGATGCGGGTGTTAGTTTTGGAAATGGAAATTTACAGAGTGATTCCATATTTTTTCCTCAGAATTGAGTGATTCCATAGTTTTTTCCCTCTGCTTGGTCTAAAAATTCATCCTACATCCACCCAACCGGTCGAGGCAGATGGCCGTCCCTCCCTGAGCCTGGTTCTGTCGGAGGTTTTTTTTCCCCTGCGGGGGTTTTCGGTTCCTTCCCACTGTTGTGGACTGCTTGCAGACTGCTGAAGCTTATAGGGAATCCAGATGTTTTGGATTGTTGGGTGTTTCTGTTTCTGCCTTTGTGAAGCGCTATGAGATGACTTGTTGTTGTAAATATGCGCTATACAAATAAAATTGAATTGAATTGAATTAAAAAGCAATTGTTATTGACTACTACAATTTTTTTTCTTGATTTCTTTTAGTGTTTCTTGAAGCCAGCAAGTTGCTATTTAAAATGACTTTAGTTCTGTGGCACGTCTGTAATCTGCTTTTATTCTACAAAATTTAACAACTGAATGAACATCCTCCAAGATTGGTGATTCCATAATTTTTTGTCAGGCGTTGTATCCTCACATGATAGCTGAGATCCAGAGTTAAGAATAAGTTGTGTCTGGTTTAAAGCAACGACTTACCACCTTTTTCAAGTGAGCTGAACTTGCTATTTTTTTTACTCATATTCATCATGTTAATAACAACAATGTTGATATTTGTTGTGGAAAAAAAAAAAATCATTGATCATATCAATTTCCTGCACCTGTCTTAGACGTCGACGTGACATCGAAAAAGTTACCTCGTCCGGCGTCCAAATGTTAAACTGTATATTGACGTCCAAGTGGGGTTATGGTTAGATGTCCAAATGGTGGGCCGAGTTTGCACGTCATGTCGACGTCCAAAATTGGTCTTGAACCGATGGACGCAATATGGACAGGATCTGCACGTCCATCAGATGTCTAATGTTTAGTGGGGTGTAGTTTTTTTAATCCTTCTTTGGAAAAATTACAGTTAAAACCTGACTTCTCAGCAAGGGAGTAGATGATGAATTATTCTAAGTAAAAACAGAAATACATTCACAAAATTGGAACCGTGTTGTTCACAATTGATTGAATTGATTACTTATTTTCTTAAGATAAACTGATCTACGATTGAGGTACAATCGTGTCATATTGAGACTCATTTGAGAGCTTGCACTACTCTCATTTTTCTTTTTGCTGAGATGCTAGAAAAGAGACTAATCTGAGACCTGATTAGTGAGCAGTGTGAGACAGAACCATGTATATTTCTCACGGAGACATAACTGAGATAGGGGTTCGAAAGTAAGGATATCAAATTGAGACAGACTTGAGAGCGGCACAGTATGTCTCATTTTTCTCTTCACTGAGATCAGGAAAAGAGACAGAATTGAGAAAATTTCGAGAGCTCACATAGTGCTCGCTTTGAGACTTATTTCTCAGGAGAGATGTTTGAGAAGAATGAGACAACTACTTTAGTCTCGATTAGTGCTCATTTATATCTCGGAGATGGAAATGTGACATAAACGAGATCTCATCTTCAATTTTGCTTTGCTATGGGTAACTTTATTCTCTTGTTAAATATGTCTTATTAAGGTTTAAGCTCACAATTCCCTTATTTAAGGTTTGCAGTCCTCATCTTCAACAACACTTAAGTGACCACAGGTTTCACAACTTAACCACTTTTTCACTTGTTTGGTCTAAGCCTTAATTTGTCTTTCTATTTTTTGTGCTTGTTCATCATTATGTCTTTGTCTATTATGTCACTAAATGCGAGAGGTTTGAGGAACAATGTTAAATGTAAAGCCATATTTTTATTTTGCAAACAGTTTAACACAGATTTTTGTTTTATACAAGAGTCCCACTCGATAGAACATGACAAATCTTACTGGAGATCACAGTGGGGAGATGATTTGTGGATGGCCCATGGTACAGAACGCTCTGCAGGTGTTTGTATACTGAAAAGCAGATTTAATGGAAAAATTTT
>NW_007577940.1:629376-630565 GCF_000690725.1 Stegastes partitus | reverse complement strand
TAAAAACTGTTGATTGTGTTTTTCAGTCTAGTATGACAATATGTTGTATGGAATTTGCTCTCTTGTCGTACGTGAATGCTGATATGGCCCTCCTAAGAGATGACAATACCAGTAGTGGCCCCAAGCCAAGTTGAGTTTGAGACCCCTGTACTAGAGGCTTCACAATCTATTTATGTTCTAGTCAATGTGTATGACATCAACTGTCAAACAGAGAACAAACTTTACTTTGAGAGGTTGGAATAGCGTTTGCTGCACTGGTTGGCTAAATATCCAAATTCTTCTATAATATTGGGGAGGGGGACTATAATGTTGTATTTGACAATAGTAAGGACAGGTGGCCTTCCAGGAGTCTAGACTCCAACTGATATGTGAGATTATTTGCAGAAAGATTTCATTTAATTGATTCTTGGAGGGATTCTCACCCAGATAAAAGAGCATGTACTTGGTGTAACAAGACGCAGACCAGACACTCGCGCATCGATTATTGGCTTGTTTCTAAAAACGTAAGAGAAGTTAAAACAGACATTCATCCTACACCGCTTTCTGATCACAGAGCAATTCATTTAAATGCCCCTTTATCAGCCTCCTCCGGTATCGAAGCATCATACTGGAAACTTATCAGCACTATCCTTGAGCATAAAGTAGTGATTACTGAAGTTCAGTGTTTGATAAAGCTTTATTGGAACAAAGCTCTAGCTGAGAATTTGTTCTGTAACAACTGGGAGCAAATGAAATATGAACTTGGCAAGTTTTTTAGAAAATATGGTAGTGAGTTGGCAAAGAGAAGAAGAGCTGATGAGATGGAAGTCATACATAAAATTGAATTCTTCACTTCCAAACCAATAGAGACTCTAAATGAATCTGATAAGACTGAACTAAATGGCTTTACAGCACAGGCTTGATGAGATTTATAAACGCAAAGCTGAAGGAGCATTTGTTCGGTCTCGTAAAAAGTGGCTTGAAGAAGGTGAACAGAACTCGGCTAATTTTTTCAGACTCGAGACACACCAATCCAACACTAACTCTATTCTACAATTAAATATTAACGGGACAATTTCTAACGATAAGAATACCATTGCAAAGTATTGTGCTGACTTTTATGCTAAACTTTATTCCTCCAAATACTGTCCTCAAGCTGCCTGTACCTTCTTTAATTCCTTAGATAATGTTACTCAGCTGAGTGAAGCTG
>NW_007577940.1:601127-629328 GCF_000690725.1 Stegastes partitus | reverse complement strand
ACACTTAGAGACAGACAACCAAGCATTCACATTCACACCTACGGACAATTTAGAATCACCAATTAACCTCAACATGCTTTTGGACTGTGTGGGAGGAAGCCGGAGAACCCAGAGAGAACCCCCGCCGCACGGGGAGAACCTGCAAACTCCACGCAGAAAGATTCCGGTGCCCCCACCGGGACGCGAAGCGGCAACCTTCTTGCTGCGAGGCAACAGTGCTACCAACTGCGCCACCCTGCAGCCCTGGAAGAAGTCTCAGATGCCATTAAATGCTTAAAAATTAACACGTCTCCTGGAACAGATGGCCTTACTGCCGAGCTATATAAGCAATTCTCTGATATTTTAGCTCCATTTCTTTTGGAAGTTTTTAAAGAGAGTATTGATAGAGGTGCACTCCCTCCTACTTTTTGCCAGGGACTAATTACCCTGATCCTCAAACCAAGAAAGGATCCTTTGCTCTTAGATAACTGGCGACCAGTTTCCCTGTTGAATAGTGATTATAAGATTCTTACACTCATTCTTGCAAACAGAGTAAAGCCTATTTTAGATACAGTTATTGATGAGAGTCAATCTGGATTTATGCAGAATCGTCATATTTCAGATAACTTCAGATAATTTCAGATTAGTCTTCGATATAATAGATTATCCAGAGTTTGTGCAAGATGACAGTTTCTTTTTCTTGATTTCTATAAGGCTTTTGATTCCTTGGAGCATAATTTTATTTTTATTGCCTTAAATAAATTTGGCTTTGGTCAATCCTTCTGCAACACAGTCCAAACGTAATATTCCAATAGTAATAGTTCTATAAAACTTGCTAGCTGCACCTCCCCAAGATTCTCTTTAAAATGTGGAGTGAGGCAGGGCTGCCCCCTATCAGTGTATCTATTTCTTCTTTCTGTGCAGCTCCTTAATTCGCATATTAAACTCAGTTCATTAAAAGGTCTGGTTGTTGCTGACAGAGAGATCTTTATAAGTCAGCTGGCAGATGATACTGCTCTCTTTCTCCGGGACGCTTCGCAAGTATCAGTGGCACTCGACAGTATCCAGTCCTTTTCAAAAGCGTCCGGTCTCTCCATTAACAAATGTGAATTGCTACCTGTAAAGGACTGTTTAGCAACCTCAATTCATGGGATCCTTGTGAGACACTCTGTTACATACCTCAGTATTCATCCATTATCTATACACCGCTTAATCCTCACGAGGGTTGCAGGGGGGGCTGGAGCCTATCCCAGCTGACTTAGGGTAAAGGCAGGGGAACCCGGAGAGAACCCATGCTGCACAGGGAGAACATGCAAACTCCACGCAGAAAGATTCCGGTGCCCCCACCGGGACGCGAACCGGCAACCTTCTTGCTGCAAGGCAACAGTGCTACTAACTGCGCCACCCTGCAGCCCCCTCGGTATTCAAATCACTAAAAATGAAAAATCCAGATGTCCTTCAACCTTTACTCATATTATAGACAAAACCCAGAAACTGTGAGGGCTGTGGATTATTTGTTGTTTTTTTGGGACTGTTTCTGTCTCTGTGTCGTGATGGGTGTGCCTCTGTTTTCTGCAAGCTGGGTGGAGCCGATCAGGAGGGACACTGGTATGCTGGCAGCTGTGGCTCATCGGCTTATCAGCCTAGCCCTGTTTAAATACTGGCGTTTCACAGAAGATCGACGCCAGATGATTGTGATACCTACCTCGTGGTACAGTCAGGCCGCTAGCTGCTACACCTCGCTGAGCATTTCTAGCAATTTTTGATATTCTCTAGTCTCGAGTTGATTGTATGTGTTTTCTCCTTCTTCCAGTGTTCCCCCTCGACTCCAGCACTCAGCACTCCTCCAGGCACTCCAGCGTTTTACACCCACGGGACCTCATGACCACGGGTACCTTCACTGGGAGAACCACTCACGAGAGCACCACCCACGAGCACCGAATCCTGAGCACCGGACCCCTGCGTACCACCCTGGTTTCCCTCTTCACGGTTCTCTCTCCACACCCGGAAAACCCCCACGGACCTTGGCACTCATGGGCACCGGCTCCTCGTACACCATCCCTGGGACCCTCTTCCTCGGATCACGGCACCGAAGACTCCACTCCTCCCCCTCCACAATTGACATCCCTGCACCGGATCCCATCACCGGGTTATTCCCCAATTTCCCCCTCCTGTAAAATAAAGCCTTTTTCCTCAACCTTTCCCTCTGTCTCCCCCTTCGTGTGGATCCGCCCTCACAGTAACCGAGCACGACCCGTCACAGAAACTCCTTAATCACTGGCTGCAGAGAGACTTATCTTTGAAGGGAAGAGTCCTGCTTTCAAAAGCAGAGGGTATCTCTCGTCTCGCCTATGCTGCTCAGTCTTTGCATGTTGATAACATAACTTGTAAATTAATTAATAAAACATTGCACAATTTTTTGTGGAAAAACAAAACCCACTACCTAAGAAAATCGGTCACTTTAAGCCCTTGTGACAGAGGCAGTTTAAATTTCATTGACTTTGGTGCCCTTAATAACAGCTTTAAGATAAAGTGGATAAAAAAATATTTGAAAAACCCCACATCCATTTGGAACTTTATCCCACATTTTATATTTTCCAATTTAGGAGGCCTTAACTTCCAGCTTCTCTGCAATTACAGCGTTCCAAAAATACCACTGAAACTTTCTCTCTTCCATCAACAGGTTACAAACATAATTTTTCTCCACAGAGTTGTTTTATCTGGAATAATTGTAATATTGTCTATAAAAACAAAACACTATTTTTGGACAGCTGGTTCAACAATGGAATTATTTTGGTTAGTCAGTTGTTTAAGGGAGATGGTTTATTGTATAATTACTCTGAATTTCTTAGGAGATATAATGTTCCAATAACGGCCAGAGAATTTTCAGTGGTATTTGATGCTGTCCCATCTGGTCTGCGCATGTTGTTTCGATGCTCACATGGTTCTTCCCCCTTATCCTGCAACCCTCCTGATGTGTTACAGTCTTCTCTTGGTAGTATTTGCTTTTCATCTGGTAAATTTCTGAATCTCAAGATAAGGTCTATGTTTCAAGATGCCCTGCTCTCTGTACCTCCGGCCACGTTTTATTGGGCCAGCTTCAAGTTCATCAAAGTTCAAGATTGATATAGATGTTAGTTGCTCTTTCTGCCAATTGCTACCAGAAACAGATACTCACTTATTTTGGTCATGTGATGTTACTTGCAAATTCTGGGGGGACTTTGATAAATTCATCACTGATTTAGTCTTTTCTGATTTTCACCTTTGCTATAAGAATGTTATTTTTGGTTTACACAATCTTAATGATAGCAATGATGGCGCTTTCTTCTTTATAAATATGTTCTTATTTATGGCTAAATTTCACATACACAAGAGCAAATTTACCAACAGAAAGCCTGAACTCTTTTTGCTGAAAAAAGAGCTTGAACAATAAATGAGGACAAATTCTTCATCGAACAACACAAAGGCTATTAAGACAATCAACATTTCTAAATCTTTAAACCTGTTTGCTTGAAACACACTCTCGCACATGTATGTTTGTATTTAATTTAATGTGCATTTTTTTGTATATATTTTCTATTTAATTTTTATTTTGAATTTCCTTTCATCCTTGCTGCTAGATTTGTCTTTAGATTGTGTTGTCAGTATTTGTACTTTACATGTGATTTCATTCTGATTGTATTTTCTAAAGATTCAATAAAAAATAAAATAAAATGAAGCCAGGGTTTTGCTACTTCCTGGTTTACATCTTGGATTTTTGGAGCCAGTGACGCAAAAATGGAGCAGCGATTGGTCAGACGGATTGAGAGGCAGGCCCTCTCTGCCCGCCCACATTTACGGCCTTCTACTCGCTTTGTCTGTATCATCGCTGCCGACTGTCAATCAAGCCACGCCCCTTGCCCCGCAAAATTTTGACGATTTAAAAAAAAAATTCTGTATTGATTTATTTTCAGATTGGCCACCTGATCTCTGAATTTGTTTATGAAAACTAATAAGAAAATAATCCTGAGCTGTAGGAATGCAGTATTTCGTGATCTGTGATCACTTCTTTTCCAATTCAAGTCTATGGGAACCAGGGCTTTTTGGAGCCAGCAGCTCTCGGACATAGGTTTTTGACACTTCCAGGTTGGCTTCATTTTTCAGGGCCAGTTGCTACGTCCATCTTTTATACAATCTATGCTGGTTCCTGGTTCAACCGTTCTCCGGTTCTCTCCGTCGCCAGCTGTTGCTCCCCGCACTCTCCTCGTATTGAGCCAGTTAAGCCCGTCACTGTTCTGTCAGTAGTTTTTGCATTTACTGTAATTTAGCTTATGACTTAGTTGGTCATAGATTAGTTGTGTTTCGCTGTTTCGCCTGTGTGCTCTTTATTTAGCTCATTAGTTCCAGTCCGTCAGTGAGTACTTGTTTCAGTTTTTCTGTTTCAGTCCGTCTTCTCAGAATTTCAGTCTGAGCATCTTTTGTTAGTGTTTCCCTGTTAGTCAGTTCTCTTAGCACCTTAGTCTGAGCTCCTTCTCTTGGTGTTTTTTTTTTTGTTTCTTTCAGTACACTCAGCATTGTAATCTGAGCTCCTTTAGTTAACGTTTATCAGCCTACCAGTTTTCTCAGCACTTAGTTGAGCTCTTTGAGTTACTCCAATTATTCTTGAGTTTTCTTCCTAGCCAGGTCTTACCTGGTACTGGTTGAGTATTTTTGATCTTGAATTATTTTGGATTCTCATTGTTGTAAAATAAACAGTTAAACTGCTTCAGTCTACTGTGTCTCTGTTGTTCTGCGCTTCAGTCTCTGCCCTGCCCGTAACAACAGCAAATGCAAAATCACAAGTTCAAAACTGAACAAAAGGGATTTTACAGTTTATTTCTGGTCATTTGGATTTCATGAATTCTCTGATTATTCTGAAGATAAATCTATATATCCTGGTCTGATGAATTTCCATATCTGTTGAGACTGCAGATGGTTGGTCACAGTCAACAGCATGAATCTATGCAGAAAACTTGCTTTATTTTAACAATCCAGCGTGCTGCTGATGGTATGATGGCAATGGTAATTATTTCTTGGACACTTGGAGCCCCTAAATACCAACAATCAAGATCTACATGCCACAGTTTAGTGGTATTTGCCCAACGACTCTTGACCAGGGCTGGATGCTAGAATATTCCTCTTCTGCTAAGCGTCTGCAGACTGAGAATCATCTTGTCAACCAGTGTTTTGTTATATATTCACAGACATTCATGATGCCACCTAGAAATGGCATCTCCACAACACCTTTTGCACTCCTGCAGCCACATGTTATCATACTCCCACCTCTGTTCTTCAATGTCAGGACTATGCATTCACTGGAGCAACTAAATGGTTTCTGTAGCACCGAATGATCAAAACAGTCAGTTATTTAAAGCTAATGTTCTTTTGTCAAGCAGTACTAGACATCATTAAAATTTACCCAGTTTTAGACTTGATTTAATTTTTGTGATGTCCTCTTTTTATTTTTTTTATTTATTTATTTTTGTCAGTGCCTGTTTGGACAGCCCAAATAAGTGTTCCCAACACAGACATCTATAGCACCAGACTTGGTTCAGAATTTAGCAAATTTTCAACCAGATTTCAGTATATTAATTTCTTTTCTTTTCTTTTTTTTGGCTCAACCTGTTAAAGAAATTTTAAATAATACTGTCATGTCTGTCAAGATTCTGCTTTGTTTGCACATTTTGTCTTGTCCTTCCTGTTTTATTTTGAAATCACTAACCTGTTGTCTCTGTCCAAGATTCACTTCCCGCACGACCTGCCCCCGTCTCCGACACACCTGCTCCCTGATGGTTTCCCTCACCTGTTTCCCATCTTCCCTCACTACCTCGTGTATATTGCCCTGTGAAACTTGAGGACTATTTCACCACCTCAGACTTCAGCACATCACTGGCTACAGGCAGAGGAGCTTGTGGTCAACATCCAGCCAGGCGGGACGAGAAGACCAGCTCAACGTGTTCTACTCCCGCTTCGAGGCCACCAACACCAGCCGCCAAGAGGAGCTGCCAGTCTCCAGCGACGCACAGGATGCCCCTCTGTCAGTGACATCAGCGGAGGTGCGCCGGACTCTGGGCTGGATTAATCCCCGGGAAGCAGCTGGCCTAGACACCATCCCGGGTCGCGCGCTCAGAGCCTGTTCATCGGAGCTGGCTGAGGTCTTCACAGACATTTTCATCCTCTCCCTGGTCAGAGCGAGTGTTCCCTCCTGTTTTAAATCAACCACCATTGTGCCCCTCCCAAAGAAATCCCCTGTTGAGTGTCTCAGTGACTATCGTCCCATTGCACTTACCCCTATTGTGATGAAGTGCTTTGAGAGGATAGTCATGGCACACATTAAGAACATGCCCCCCCCCACACTCGATCCATCTCAGTATGCGTATCGTCAGAATCGCTCAACTGACGATGCTGTGAATGCTGCACTTCACACTGTTCTCACGCACCTCGAGGGAAAGGACACTTATGTGAGGATGCTGTTTGTTGATTACAGCTCAGCATTTAATACTGTCGCCTCTCTCGCCTCCCTGAGGAGGTGTTCCGGGCACATCCCACCGGGATGAGACCTTGGGGAAGACCCAGGACACGCTGGAGAGATTATGTCTCCCAACTGGCCTGGGAACGCCGAGGGGTCCCCCGGAAGAGCTAGAGGAGGTATGTGCGGATCAGGAAGTCTGGGTGGCTTTGCTAAGGCTGCTGCCTCCACGACCCAACTCTGGATAAGCGGAAGAAGATGGATGGATGGATGGATGGATGGATGGAAAAACATTAACTGTTGTTGTGGACATTGACAGATATTTACAGACACTTTTACACACACCTCTCCTCTGTGGCAGCAGCAACAACAAAGCTTTCATTTCAAAATATTCAATTCAATTCAATTCAATTCAATTTTATTTGTATAGCGCATATTTACAACAACAAGTCATCTCATAGCGCTTCACAAAGGCAGAAACAGAAACACCCAACAATCCAAAACATCTGGATTCCCTATAAGCTTCAGCAGTCCGCAAGCAGTCCACAACAGTGGGAAGGAACCGAAAACCCCCGCAGGGGAAAAAAAACCTCCGACAGAACCAGGCTCAGGGAGGGACGGCCATCTGCCTCGACCGGTTGGGTGGATGTAGGATGAATTATACAATTTAGTTTACAGTTAAACAAGTTATTGTCCTATGAAATTTAAACAAAAAAAACCCTATTTACAAAAACATGTTTGGAATACTTGTCTCATAATATGAAAAACAGGTGAAAAAGTGAACTACGTATAACTTCATGTGTTATGTTTATTTTTTTAGATGATTTTTTAGCTTTATTTATGACTAAAACTCTGAACGAGCTTCTAAATGCCATTTTCTGAAAAAGAAATCCTCTGTAAAATGTGTTTCTGAGAGAAGCTGTTTTCTTCTATCTCAAATTTGAACACGCTCATATTCTGCGTATTCTCATCGACTTTTAAAAGTGACCTATATTCAATAACTGCATCATTAATGATTTTTATACGTGTTTACAGCTGCTATACTGATGAGGAACACAAGAAACCACGCATTTACACTTTCTGTGGATAATAACAATCAACAACTCACCGCGAGAGTCAATCTTCATCAACGATCACTGGCGAAAATCTTTTTCTTCTTCTTCTGTGGGATTTAGTGGCGGTTGGCAAACCACGTTAAAGCGTATAACCATCACCAACTGGACTAGCGGAAAATGGCGTCTTAAATGCCTGTTCTTCAAACTAGGCCAACTTTAGGTGCGTTACCGCCACTTACCGGAATGGATGCTTTTGCTTTTTTAACCGTCACTTCCTGTCCTCACAGTGGAGGTGTCCTCACAGGAGAGGCTGCACTGCAACTGACCTGACAGTGGAGGTCTGCAGCCAGGTGCCTCTCGCACTGGGTTGGGTACTTGCGAGACGTACTAATGTAAACTACAGATAACTATCTCACTCAGTATCTACTCTTTGGGGGGTTAATACAACGTTAATTACTTGCGAGAGCGCGGCCTGGAAAGTGACGTCACGTCCATCACCAGGCTCTAGTACGAGAGGCACTGGTACTGACCTGACAGTGGAGGTCTGCAGCCTTGGTATCCAGGTCAGAGAGTCAGAGGAAGGTTGTCTGGAGAATAGGGCAGCGACTTACTGGAGAAAGGTAGACTTAATAGCTTAAGATAGCAGAATAGATTTTACAAGTTAAATAGACATTGGCAAAATATTGATGGCCAGCTAATGTTATGTAACATATCGGTAGCATATGTTAATTGGGCCTTGTGCCAACTCAGTGTCACTAATGTGCGTAATCTAACTGATAACATTAAGCTAATATCTGCACGCCATGATGGAACTGCTGACTGCATCTTCAGATGAGCTTGTTCAAATATTTCTCAAAGAAGACAAAGACACCTGATAAAGATGATGCTAGTCAGGTATCATTAGCCTTTTACGGACTCATAAATGATGATGGTTAGGTAAAAAATAGTTTTCACACTGTAAACAGATGTGATGTGAGTGTAAATGATCTAACCTTAATGTTTTATGTAATCGTAAAATACAAGTAACATTAGACAGGGAGCAGTGGAACAAAGTGAAGGAGAGCAGAGTACAGCAGGGGGAGAGCCAAGTGAAGGGGCAGGAGAGAGAGATGAGAGTAGAGGAGAAGAACCTAAAGGGAAGCACAGGCTGGGACTCTACATGGGTTAAAAGAAATAGTCGCTTCAACTCAAGGCTCTATTACACTGATAATGGTGCATAATTTTTTTTTGCATCATATATATGTCAATATTTTTGTTATATAAATAAAAAATAAAATTAAAAAATAAATTCGGTGTATTCCCATTGTAAGAGCAATGATCAATAATGTCACTTTACTCTGTCCCTATCGGAATGTTCTGAATCAGGCTGCAGGGGTATCACTTTGCAGCATGTATGCTGCTGAGCATCAGTGGTGAAAAAAAACAAAAAACTGAAAAATTAATTGTTCTGAGCCTGGGTGCAAACTTTGCCACTGATTCCACAGCCCCATCATGAAATGATTATTTATTGTTTTTGTTCTGACTCCTGTCAGTGACTAAAAAGGTTAAGTTCCCCCTGTTAGTGATTTTGAGTTACTGAGCTTTAAGGATCAGGCACTTTCAATGTTCATGCATAAGCTACAAGCGCTCCACCACAGAGAGTTAGTTGTCTGAGTCTTGGAGTGGAACCAACAGTGAGTACAGATACAAATGATTATTTTAGTTGTTTGTGGCACTGTGATCTAGGAGATGGCGTTTGAGATGTTTATTTTACGTCACGAAAACCGTGCTAACTATGCTAATGCATTTTCTATACACCGCTTAATCCTCACTAGGGTCGCGGGGGGGCTGGAGCCTATCCCAGCCGACTTAGGGCGAAGGCAGGGGACACCCTGGACAGGTCGCCAGTCCATCGCAGGGCCACACTTAGAGACAGACAACCAAGCACACTCACATTCACACCTACGGACAATTTAGAATCACCAATTAACCTCAACATGTTTTTGGACTGTGTGGGAGGAAGCCGGAGAACCCGGAGAGAACCCACGCTGCACGGGGAGAACATGCAAACTCCACGCAGAAAGATTCCGGTGCCCCCACCGGGATGCGAAGCGGCAACCTTCTTGCTGCGAGGCAACAGTGCTACCAACTGCGCCACCTTGCAGCCCTAAAGACTATAATGAATAAATAAAATATCATACATCATATTACATGGGTATTGGCAGGGAGTCAGTAAAGATGGCTGTGCATTTAGAAGGAGGACAGCTCTGGGAGCAAACGTTGCCCTCCTTCTTTGAGTTCGGCAGCCTGGGCAGCGAAGGCAACGTCCAGAGGGGAGCCACTCAAATGCAGGGAACAGCGGGTGTGATGGGTCCTCAAGAATCAGGACACTGCATATATACATGGATACTGTATGTAATACTATACAGTATCCTTTAATAAACTGTAACATACTGTATATTATTCTATGTAAATTATTATTAAAACTAATAAACTCACATCATGGCTGCCAAGAGTTACAGTACTAGATTTCTTTTCCACAAATATTTACATAATTTTTAACTTTTAAAATCTCAGGTTTCATGTATATTTTCTGCAATTTTTTGGGTCCTGGGATGTCTTTGCTGCTCCAACATGTGAATCGCCCCCAGAGATCCATTAAGTCTTATCTGGCACATGAGTGATTTTCTCGGTAACACAGATTAGTCAGAGCGATGTAGGTTCTGCCACATGTTTCAAATGCTGCTTTCCCTCAGATTGTCTTGATGCAGAAGATCACAAATACTGACTCTTGGATCTAATTTGTCATGCTGTCTAGGAATGTTTCTAACAGCAGATACACTGCAGCTCCCACAGTAATCAGCTACAACTTCATTCATTCTTGTTGTAGTATTTCAGAGCCATCTTGTGGTGGCATACAGTGCCACAAGTAAAGAGTGATAGGAGTGGAGGAGGCTACCCTTCTGATGCTAATGCATTCAGCACAGCGCCACTGTGTGGTTAGTATGTGAACTTGAATCAAGTTGTAACCACATCAAGGAATAGCTTAACTGATAAATGTTAAATGAAAACTCTATTTACGCTGTTGTGGGCAATTCTCACAAAAACCAAAGCAACCAAAACCAAAAATGAATGTACCCTATGACCCTGTAATAAATCTTATTTGTCTTACTACTCAGTTACACGAACTATTAAAAACACTAAAGAATGGACCTGTGGGACGTGACGACGCACGACAGTAAGCATGTTCACTCTATATACAGTAAAGGCAATGAATCTGCCTGCGTTACCTCATTTAACAGAAATCAATGCATTTTCTTCTTAACACACTATATATATATATATAATTTAATTCTTATCTTTAATTCTATCTTTAATTCTCTTTTCTGTGGTGGTGATTAAAATCTCCGTTGGGAGGAGTGCCAAAAATTCCTTAGTGCAGAAAAACCCTGCTGTTGCACTGTGTGACATACACACTGTAATTTATCTTGACAATATCCCTCATACTGAGGATTTGCTGCTTTTCTTTGTATTATATAATTGCAAGCAGAATATTTTGGGCTTCTGAGTTGCTGGTCTAATAATAATAATAATAATAATGATAATAAAAAAAAGACATCAGATACATCCTAGGGCTGCAAGATGCCTCGGTGGTGAGCACCGTTGCCTCGCAACAAGAAGGTCGCCGGCTGGTGAGGACACCCAGAATCTTTCTATGTGGACTTTGCATGTTCTCCCCGTGCAGTGTGGGTTCTCTCCGGGTTCTCCGGCTTCCTCCCACACAGTCCAAAACCATTTTGAGGTTAATTGGTGATTCTAAATTGTCCGTAGGTGTGAATGTGAGTGTGCTTGGTTGTCTGTCTCTAAGTGTAGCCCTGTGATAGACTGGCGACCTGTCCAGGGTGTCCCCTGCCTTCGCCTTAAGTCAGCTGGGATAGGCTCCAGCCAACCCACACCCCAAGTGAGGATTAAGCGATGTATAAATAATGGATGGATGTTTCTAACAGAGCTCAAATGTGTTTTTCAGCCCTGACCGTGGTGACATCTTTATATGCCTTATTTGTCTAAAATCCACAAGCTTAAAGTAGCATCAAATAATGGATAGCTGTACCTATACTTAGGTAAAGTCTCAAAGCTGCACCTAGTCATAATTCATTTATATAAAACTTCGAATTTATATAGAAATCGAATATTGTTTAAAGTGCTTTTCAAGTGATTGACAAAACATGGGATAGTAAAAAATAGATTTAGAGGGTAAGGCACAGAAAAATATTTGATGAGTAGTAAATGTCATAGAAGATAAATAAAAGATAACACAAAAAATAAAAATAATAAAAATACATTGTGAAATATAACACTATATTTAGTACAACTACTGGACTAAATATACTTTCACTGGTTATTTTCACAATAGAAAACTGCATACAGTATGAATGGATGCCCCACAGACTGAATTGATCCCACTCTACGCACTGTTACTACACCCACGCCCAACCCCACAACACTTCGTAACACACACATAGCCAGTACTCAATAGTCAGATCATCTGTGCCGCCATTGAGGGAGTTTGTTGGTTTTCAGTTGCAACGTTTTGCGCCAAACATTATATTCAGAACAGCACTAAAGTAAAGTTTTCTGAGCATTTAGTGACTTTACATTATAAAAACCTTGCAGTAGTCTCTTAGCTCTGGTTGTCTCAGCTTCATCTCTTACATCAGGTAAGACATAACCTTTACACTCATTTTTAGAATGTAGTGTTTTATGCTTTTTTGAAGAGTTTTGATGTTGATTTAAAGCTGTCTGAGATAAAAATGTATTTTCTCTCACGTAGTAATCTTCTACTCAAAAACGGACTAATTTGTTTGTATAATATGCAACTAGAGGTTTGTAACATGGTTTTAACATGTGATCTTACACAAAAAAAAATGTAAGCAGCAGTTGTAAATCCTTATTTGTGCAAGACTTTGTCCCTTTAAGTCTTCAGCCTCTTAAGAATTGAGGAAAGCCGCTATTTTTGAACAGATGTACCAATTTATCAATTTACTTTTATGAAAAGGCAGAAAACTTGTCAGAGGTAATTTAATTTTAAGAGCACACAACTAATATCTAAAACGTATTACTTTGTAATAATGACAGATGAATTGGATTTTTTGGGACTGTATTTTTTCTAAATGACTTGTGTGTTTGGAATGCATTGTCTGCAATATGAGCTGTAATACTGCATCTTACAAATTTCCATTGTTAATTCATTATAGTTGTCATTAATCTGACATATGCATATTCTGAAAATGATTGTCAGTGTTTTCTGAAGCTGAAGTTGATATTCAGAGATGTGTTATTTTGTCCATAACCCTAAGATATTCAGTCTACTGTCATAAAGGAGAAAAGAAACCAGAAAATATTCACATTTAAAAAGCTGCAATCAGAGAATTTAATTTTCTTTTCTTAAAAAATCATTTAAACTGATCAGTCGAGTATCAGAACTGCTGATAATTAATTCAATAGTTGACAGCTAATCGTTCAAACATTGCACCTCTAATGTTCTGCAAAAAAGTTATTCACCTTTTAAAATAAATTCACAGTAAATCTATCAGTGCAATTTTATTTTAAACTGAGGCTCAATCGTAAGTAGAATAGTTAGTCAAAAAACTGTGTGTTGAATTGTAATTTGATTAAAATAAGTGCACATAAAAAAACCCTGCAGACATGTTACCTTTACTGTAAAAACAGAAAGTATCTCTGAATCTTAAACGTTTCAACAATCCTGGAACTAAATGTGTGAAATGCCGCTCTGTCATTGACATTAGTCAAATCTAAGATAAGAATTGTGGTAAAAATCACTCCAAAATATTCCCCAACAAGGGGGGGAAAGCAAACATTTTGAGAACTTCAGTACAACTGAAAAGCCCTGACTAACTCAGCTGTGACAAAAATTCTGTTTTAGGTGAACTGATGACAGTGTTTCCACAGAGCAGAAAGGAGATGACAAAAGAGACTAAGAGGAAAATAAAATATAAGGGTTTAATAAAATAAATGTAGCATGGCTCAAATGGTATACAGAGGAGCAAGTTGACGGGTGATATATTCAGCATAGTGAAACATCTTTCTAGAGTTGATGAGCAGAGTAGTGTGAAGAATGCCTAATTTGCAGAGCTTGTAAAAATGTATATAGGCCTAGTCAAATAGCCGATCAACAGCATGTGAAGAACCCACTTTTTTTCTTCAAAATTGGTAACACTTGTGGGCACATGCAAAAATTTTGCACATATTGATTCCACTTTTTTTCCTCCATTTTATTTTGGACAACAAATAATCAAATAAACAGAACTTTATCTTTTTCATGATTTACAGCATTAAAATGGTGCAATACTGGACAGTTTCCATAGAGGTGCCGAGCTTTATATTACAGTAAAAATGAACCCTCAGTAAGGAAAAATGTCACAGAAGCAAAAAACACATAGAAACTGCTTGGAGTTCAGATAAGTAATGGTGAAAAATAGAAGAAACTTAAGGAAGATCATTATCTAGGCTACAGGAGATACATGTAGTAGATAAACTGTGTTGGCTTGACAAATTTATAATCCCAAGCATATTATTAACCAATTTGAAATGCTAAGTGTAATGGTATGCTAAACATCTCATTACCCTGTGTGTGCGCATGTGGTTGTGCCCATGTGTATGTGTGCATGACTACACTCATGTGACTGTCCTTCACAGTCAGTGGTCAGGCTTCAGGAACTAGCTAGCAATCTGAAATGACATATATTGATCAGCCTAGAAAACTCCCCCAAATCAGCTTCAGAAAGAGAAGCTTATGTCATGAATGCGGAGGAACACTCAGTGATCAGTTCATCGTGGCCAAATGACTATGATATGTCTGGGTGACATTTGCATAATGCTTTTTTGTCCTGGCTTTATAACAGCAGTAAATCATGGTAATGATCTTGAATTGCAGTCATACTTAAGTACTGAAGCCAGCTGAGTCATGGAACATAATAAAAATACCACTTTAAGGTGCCTTTTTATAGAAGGAATAACTGATGACTGTTCTAATGTATAATTATATCAGCAATATTCTCGAGTGATAAAAGCTTTAATATGAAACACTGGCGTCAGCCCAATGCCGACAGGCAGACATTGCCTCATGGGTTAAAAGTTTGTAGTTCAGTTTGGAATTGTTGCATAGAAATCAATATGGCAACTTTACATGTAAAATCAAGCAATTTTCTTTTTTCCGATGTGTACAATGGAAAAGCTTTGTGTTGTATGTCTGAACCTGTCAGTGGACCATCATGATAAGACTGGGCATAGCAATATTTTAGTTCCAATGCTAGAAACCTGATGTTCTCTGCAATTACATGGAAAAAATCTATGCAGGGAACAGGCAGTTGGCCAAGATTAGTTTTGCTTAGTATATTGGATTATTAGATATCAGCAAAAATCCAACATTGTGCATCCTTAGTTAACTCTATTAACAGAAAGCAGTTTCAGTTCCTTTTTTGCTCCAGTCACTTTCACTGCAATATAAAGTCCTACACCTCTATGGAAACATGGCTGGAAGCAGAAAGAACTCAGAAGTAGTGCAGTATGACACAGTTAAAGTCCCCTAAATCATAAACATTTTTAAAAATGGCTTCTTTGATTATTTGCTTTGCAAAAATTGTAAAAGCCTGAAATAGTATATCCAACATTTTTATTCTTACGTTTTTTAATTGTTTTCATGCTTGTCTCCTCTCTGCTCTGGGCAACACAGCCTACAGTGCAGCTGAAAGTGCTCGAACTTTTGTCATCTCACTGCTGTAAAATCTAATGGCTTCTAAGTTGTACTGAGGAGCCCAGAATTGTTTAGTTTTTTTTTTAAAGAATCTGATTTGAGCATTTTTGGCATTTTCTTTAATGAAACATGTTGAATAAAGTGATTTTAATTAAATAAAATGATTTTAAGCTTAGATTTTGATAATTTTCCCATTGGAGTGGTACATCACAGTAGTTGAAAGACTGTTGGAACCTTGAAAGTCTGTCAGTTGTTTTAATCTTTTCGATTTCTGGTACATAAGTGGCATTGTTTTGGAGACTTTCATTTTTTTTTGATGACAACATGATTTCTTTAGCAGTGTTTCATCCATGGGCTGCAGGGTGGCGCAGTTGGTTAGCACTGTTGCCTCGCAGCAAGAAGGTTGCCGGTTTGCGTCCTGGTGGGGGCACTGGAATCTTTCTGCGTGGAGTTTGCATGTTCTCCCCGTGCCACGTGGGTTCTCTCCAGGTTCTCCGGCTTCCTCCCACACAGTCCAAAAACATGTTGAGGTTAATTGGTGATTCTAAATTGTCCGTAGGTGTGAATGTGAGTGTGCTTGGTTGTCTGTCTCTAAGTGTAGCCCTGTGATAGAATGGCGACCTGTCCAGGGTGTCCTCTGCCTTCGCCCTAAGTTGGCTGAGATAGGCTCCAGCCCCCCCGCGACCCTAGTGAGGATTAAGCGGTGTATAGAAAATGGATGGATGTTTCATCCACAGCACTACCCACCCACTCACAAGTCATAAGTGTTAGCCCATCAACACAGAAGGATAAGTGTTAAAAAAACAACTTTTAATTAAACATGTAAAGCATAAAAAGGACATTCCAACACAATGTATCATTGGAGTTTGTGTTATTGTAAAGTTTGACACCAAGATTTAAATATCTACACTAAATGTATATCAGTCGTATAAAGCATTAGTAGATGATTTATTAACCATTAGTTGCAACTTATAAACACTTTATTACAGGAAATCTTTCAGAGAAAGCGGTACAAGTTTGCAACCTGGCACCCTAAAACTTGTTCTTATTACTGGTGTTTGCATCTTAGCTGTTTCCTTTTGGTTTCATAGCCTGTGCAGCAGTATGTTCCTGAGGGGGTGCTGGGGGTTTTCCATTGAGTTTTCCTTTGGTCATCCATTGATCTTTTGAGGTTGCAGTGGCACATGTGTGGCCATGTGGGCCTGCAGCTTGCATGGTGCAGTATAAGTTACTGTAAATTCAGAGAATTCCCTAAGCAAAGAATTTTTTACAAACAGAATACATAAGCAGTGGACACATGCAGTATATAATGGTTTATTTTAGGTATGTGGTGATAAAGCATCACAGAGGGAACATGGTCACCTCCAACTTTCATTGTTTCTCAGTCATCATTCTCCATGTTCTTGCATGTCTGTTTCAGGATGGATCATCATGACTGGCAGAGAGGGAGAAGTAGAGGTCACAGGCGCTACGACGATGATGAAGGTGTGAAAACACAGTAACCCTTAAACAAAGAAGGAGCCACTGTCCTGAAAGCCCTTAAAGCCTCAATCCCACGATAGAATAGGACAGTACTGTATGGTACAGTAATGTGTTTAGCTGTAACTTTAAGAAAATTTAAATATGCACGACCAAACCACAATACCAACTTACACAAAGGCTCTTAACCCTGCATTTATTTATTATTTGGCCACTTGGCAGCAGCACAACACATTTAGGAGTTTTTATGGAGAATATGAACATGTGTCGGCACAGAGCAACATTATCATTTATTCAGAGGGTAGGGTTTAGGTGTAATCCTTTGTCCACTCCATTAGTAGTAGAACTGAGAGTCAGGTAATAAATGGGCCACTCCATAGAAATATGTTGCTCCACCACATTTCATTTGGGACCCAAAACTAAGTTCTCAAAAAACACTCAAAAAACAGGACTAACATGAGAAGCCATTCTTAGGGTTCAATATCTTCCACATATAATGACAAGCTGTAGACTCCCATTCACACCAGTTTTTGTAGTCCTATGAGTCCGCATCACCTTTTCAGCATGTCAAAATTGCAAAAACTGGAACCTTGGCTTACGATACTTGCCACGAATCAAATTTCACTAATGTTATTAACATACAAGTTTGTAAAATGTTGACCAAAGATTGTATTTATTGTATTTTCTAAAATTTTCCCTGAGGTTTTACACCAAAGGGATCAATAAAGTTTTATTCTATTCTATTCTATTCTATTCTATTTTATTCTATTCTATTTTTTATTGGACATATTCAATTCAATTCAATTTTATTTGTATAGCGCATATTTACAACAACAGTCATCTCATAGCGTAACATATGGATACATTTCCACACTAACAGGATGTGAGGTCGTAATACCACCCTTGTTTAAGACTTTTGCGACTTTCACGAACCAATAATTAAAATTTTGGCCTCTGCTGGACCCATTCAGTCACCTGCACCTGCTGGAAACAATTTTGTCAGTGTCCCGCTAATTTAATGGCTGTGGGAGTTAAACCTGTGGACATTCCTGTTAATGTGTGTGTCTTTGCTTGTTCACTAATCAGCTCTCAGCTTTCACAAGTTGTAAGTGTATTGATCTGGCTCTTAAACATCCTTTCTCTGTTTTTTGCAGATGCCCAGCCATTCTACATTGGTGTTCCGGTTTCTCACAGACGGAAAAGGCGCAGACATCACTCCTATGCCAGTGAGGCTGACCGTGACTCACGACACACACACTATGATCATCACACACACCGTGAACACTCTCACCGAGGATATTACCACGAGAGAGATGAGCACTATAACGACGACGAGGGCAGTTCGGAGCGTCATGAGCACGTTGATCCCTCAGGTTAGAAAATATTTTGAAGTTATGGGTTAAGGTAAAAGGCTAGTTTTGTAAAACTGTTGTGTGTGACTTTTAAACAGGTAAACATTTTAAACATTTACTTCACTGTGAAAGCATCAGTGTCATCAGTGACTGAAGAATGTACATGCACACAAAGGAATGCTTTGCCCATTCTTATGTCCTACTTACATGACAAATGTAACAATTTTTGCATTCATACAGTTTTTGACTTAAATGTGGACACTTCGATTCATAATTTGCTATTAGGGGTGAACATACCCTTCTAGTGAAAACAATTTTTTCTGTTTTGCATTTTTCGTTTCGTGGCTAATGCTTAAAAATGGTCTTGAATTACAAATAGTGAACCGCATTTGTGTGCCTCCAGCTAGCAATGCTAATGAGTATTGGTTAATCGTGTAAGCATAAGTTCATAGGATAGAAAGGTCACAGATGAGGTTTGAATCAAAAGCCACCCACATATTTTGTTTCACTTTGTTTATTTGTTTATTTCATTTCATGTTATTGAGAGTAAAACATAAAATTGTTCTTTATAATTTAAAATGGCTATTCTACTAAGACACATGGTGTTTGGTGTGTCTTTACCAAAATAGTAACTGTGCTCCTAGTTCCTTCACTTAGACACAGTACATAAGAAATAGGTGTTGTTGCTCTTTCTTGCCGCAACAGGGAGTATTCCTTCTCAAGTGCTTCTGTCAAATGTAAAGAAAGGTACACTGTGCTGTGGTACTAAGCGACTGGACAGAAACATGTCACGATGTAATGTGCTGTTATTTCGATATTTTGTACAAGTAAAGAAAGAAAACCGTAAGTCACACTGAGTGTTTATTCAAGTGTGCAACTGCAGATTAATTGCCAATAATACTTGTACAGATTAAACTTGCTTACAAAACCACAATGAGAACAGCTCCCTTCTACCTGAGCTCTCTCATCCCTCACGCTCACTATGCTCGACCAACAAAAACTGCCTGATACAACCGCCCCAACAGGGCCCGAGGTCGATAGCTAGACTTTCTTCTAAGGCACTCAACAGATATAGTGTTCACACATCCTGAAAGCATAATAATGCATTGCTCCTGCTGCGGCTCTAAGGAGGAATTCAGTGAAAAAGGAGACATCACAGACTTACTTAAAAATTTTACTGCATAGGTAAATGTACATGCAGTAGTGAGGGGCTTATGAGCCAGCCTGATGTGTGCTATTCTGTATGTTAACAGTGTGCAGTGAAGTAGAAGTTGCTGGTGCATGCATGTATGTAATGAATATTTTGCAGCATGGTCCCTGTTCCCAAGGGGCCATGAAGTCTGAAGCCTGTAAGCTGATTAGAGCTGAGGAACTCCAAGCTGTGTGTGTGTGATGTGCGTGCGTGTGTGTGTGCATGCATGTTATTTGGGGTGTTTTGTGTGTGGCATGCTTTGTGTTTTTACTTATTTCAGTCAGGATTTCTAAGAAATACAACATGAGGCCTGAAGTGGATAGTTGCCTGTACTGAATGTAGGACTGCTGGAGTCATCAGAGACAGAAAGTAGAGTTTATGTTGGTGAGGATGTCTTTGCTTTTCTTGCGTGTGAGTAGGAGTATGTGTGCATGGGAGGAGAGTACTAGAGGGCCCTGTGGTGTGTGTCAACCCTCTTAAAGCCTCTGGCTCTTTGCTGCTTTGGAGATTTTAGTGGATTTCTACCACAGCTTACAGAAGACCTTTTCCAACTGACTGAATGGTGCAGGTCTTTCTTAGACCAACTACACCCCAAACCTACATGGCTGATTGAAACAATAGAACTAGCTGCGGAATAATCCCTGAAGAAGAGGCTGTTAAAGCAGCAAAGCAGAGAAACAAGCTGAAAAGACGTATTTGAGAAGGAGTGATAGTGTGTCACTTATTTCCACTCATGGTGGAAAGCAAAGAGCAGTGAGTCAAGGACTCTCAACTATATCAAGAGGACAAGGAAACAGAAGACTTCTCTATCCAAAGCAAACCCAAGGATCTAGTTTTGGGTCTCCTGTCAAAGGATCTGGCAAGCATGGAGGATTCTGGGGTCTCTTTTCCTTCAATTATGGCCTCCCGCTGGACCATACCTGGCTCCCAAATAGGTAAAGATGGAAATACAGAAGAGGGGAAACATGACATGTTTCAGTGAAAATGCAATGAAGGGTAACTGACTACATGTTAATTAGACTGAATTACATGATCATTGCATTTACTTCTACTTGATTTACCAGATGTTAGTAAGGAACATAACATTAATTAGTTTTATCTCCAAATCTTGTAAAGAGTTGTTTTTAAAAGAAAAATAAAAACATTGCATGCTTAGGATGTTCTGTGTGTGTAATGTTGCTTATTACCACAAAGTCCTGCTCTTCTATAATTGCTTCATGGTTGGACTGGGAAGCACATGCTGCACTCAAAAATCAGGCTGGACTCAGATAAACGTAAACTGAAACAATCTAAAAACAACTGACTTGGCTGGTCTTCAGTGTGACTTTAATGGTCTAACCATCAACTGAACTGGCATATAGGAATCACAGGATCCCGAGCTCATTTAAAAAATAGTTCAGTTTACAATCATAAAGCTACAAAGGGGGCTGCAAGGTGCTCGGTGGTTAGCATTGTTGCCTCGCAGCAAGAAGGTTACCTGTTCGCATCCCAGTGAGGACACCCGGGACCTTTCTGGATGGAGTTTACATGTTCTCCCCATGCAGCTCTCGTCTCCTCTCCTCTCTCCGGCTTCCTTCCACACAGTCCAAAAACATGTTGAGGTTAATTGATGATTCTAAATTGTCCATAGGTGTGAATGTGAGAGTGCTTGGTGGTCTGTCTCTGAGTGTCGCCTTGTAATAGACTGGCGACCTGAGCAGGGTGGATGGACAATAAAGGAAATTAGCTCAAGCATTACATGTATTACTTTTACAAATGGAGCTGAATTTAACTATTTTCTATGTGTTTAATAACTACCAACAACATGCATTCAAATGTATCTTATAACACAACTTCTGTTTTATTTGCAGTATCATTGAAACTGACACTATTCACATCCCTTTATCCCATATATAAAATGTAAAGGGTAAATACAAAAAAAAATACCCTGCGTGTAACATGCTAAATTTGTTCTGAATGTGGTGCAAATGATTTATTTTTGGCAAATACAAATTACATTTAAATGAGACAGGCTGAATGATGTGTTAATATAAAATATCAAATCAAACTAGTCAACAATGTGTTGATCATTGAACCTGATAAATCTTTGCATTATTCTTCAGACAGCTATAAACACGGTTACATTGTGGGCTGTCTTCCCTTAGTACTTTGTTTTGTTCTTCCTCAACAGTTTCTGTGCAGCTATCCACCACCTTGTTAAAATCGAGACGCTGAGCAGATCACCTGGTACTAATAAGCTAATTATACAGTACACTGAGCTGAAAGAAAATATTTTCTACCTCTTAATTTGGCAATTAATGGAGATTATGGCACCAAAACAACTAGTAATATTTATCTTATCAGCTTTCAGACACTTTTGGTTTGGTTTCTAACCCAAGTGTGTGTTACTCACAGACTTACTGTATCTATACTTTGTGCTATTTGGTGCTGACCAAGCAGCATAATGTCAGTTTTCAATAGCTTTTTCATGAAAAACTGCTGCCTGCTGCTAGAAATGAAGATAATAAGGGTGGAGTTTGTGGTTTAGAGAACCAAAACAATGAGCTGAAATGCTCTGTAGAAGTGAACTGCAAAGTTGAATGGCAATATTCTGAATGCTTATAAATCTTGTTTCATCCATTGTTAATTTAAAAATTATTTATTAGTGCAGCTTTTCGTCATTTGCATAGGTATGACTTATTAACTACTAGCAGGTAATATACGTTTGCACTTTACCCAGTGGCCCCGAGTTGACCCATAACATTGCAAACATAATACACCCTGACCTCCCTCTGTGGGATTACATTGGCTGGTCAGAGATTCAATTTCAGACACATAAGTATCTAAACTTCTGATAATAATGCAATAACATAAGCAAACACTACTGTGACCCAACCTGACATGAACATGGAAACTGCAGCTGCTTCCATTAAGGTGTTGGTTGCATTGTGGAACATAGTATTGTATTATAATTATACACCACACTGCCGTTAACCATGATTACATAATTGTTCCCGATACATGGGAGTGCTGATTGAGACTGTGAACGTCACTGTCACACGAGGCTTGTGACATTTGAGGTTAAAACTGGGATCTTTCAGATCTATGCATTAATGTGTTATCGACTTTTGACTCTTTTAACTCTCATTTTAAAGGAGGAACAAACAAGAAACTTGGAGACTGACAACACACACATTCTTGTGTTGATAGACCACTTATACATACACACAGACACACTATTCAAACAGTGGTGGGAGTGCAAGTGGACTTTGCCTTCAGGCTCAGGATGTTAATGGAGATTGATCTGCTCAGAGTAAAATTAGAAAAAGGTCCCAGCTGATAGATTACACATTGCTATCAAATAGTCATTAGAGGAGCTGACTCTCTTGCTCATTTAAAGATGGCTAACAGGGATTGTTTAAATGAGATGTGTCTGTTTCCAGTGTCTTGAAAGGAAAGGAAAACTCAATGGCTGTCTTGTTAGCCCATTAGTCCGAGGCATATTCTGTGTAATTTATGATTAAATTATCCCACAATTAAATTACATAATATAGACTCAGCAAGTCCAGAATCTCTATGGACACAGCACAACCATGGCTGGACGTAGGGGGAACTCAGAAATGCCTTCTGTGCAGTATGACAGATTTAATGACATAAATCATTCAAAATCAACACTGGGAAAAAGTGGTGTCACCACATGCTATAGCAATAAACTTACTTTAATTGTTTTTATATTACTCTGCCCATTGACTCTGGAACAATATTTCACAATACTGAATGTATCTTCCAACAGCTTTCTCTTTTGTACCATTTTTGGTCCATGCTACGTTTATTTTATTGATTGATTTCTGAATTGACTGCTCACAGCTGAGTCCGTCATGGCTTCCCCGTTGCGCCATAAAATGTAGATTTTTAAACAACATTTTCACAGAATTCGGTGCAAATATTTTTTTTGTTGTTTTAAAGACGAAACACGGTTTTCAAACCTACTGGTAGATTTTAGGGCTTAGAGAGTTAAATTAAACAACCAGTTTATATCAATGTACTAAAGTGTTAAAAGTATGTTTAATTTTCTGCACTGTTGAGAATGTGCAACAATAGTTCATTTCGTTGGCCCAGATTTAGCCCTCTCAGACTTTTAGGGGCAGAGATGTTTTAGTGTTTCTTTGAGCTTTGTTTACTGTGTCAAATATTTCCATTACTCACTCTGATGGTCTCTTCTCTGACTGCTGTGTTCCTGGAAAACTCCTGAACCAGAAGCATGTTGTTTTACTTTTAGCAATTAGCACCTTTGAGCTGTGGTGTCATAAGCAGCAGCATATATCTCGTATATGCACATATTAAACAGTGTTTTGCAGTGATTTTTACATTTCTATTTTTCTTTCTTCTGGCTTGATATGTCTAAAAAACAATAATTAATCAAAATGTTGCTAATGAGCTGATACAAACCTCAAAAAATATTTCTTGACTTTACATTTTCCAAAGCAGTCAATCAAGACAAACTTTAGATAATTTATTCAAGATCCAAGACTCAAGATTTAAGGCCTTCATTGTCATAAACACAATTATACATGCCATCGTCAGGTAATTGGATTCTGTTATCTTCCTCATGTTTCTTCACTTTGCAGTGTGTGCAAAAACCCTTTCAGCTCATTTTTACCATTAAAAAAAAACTTACGATCAAGCAGTAAAGTTAACATTGCATGGTTTCCATGTTGTACTGGTTCAAATACATATGCCAGTTGGTTTACAGTGTTCTCAACTGGTCTGTCAATTTAATATCCTCCATGACAATGTTCACCATCTGGATTTAGCAAGCTATCATGCTATTTTTGCGAAGAAGCACTGAATATGTGCTGAGGCTAATTGAAATGAAACCGTCCATCCATCAATTATCTATACACTGCTTTATCATCTGTAGGGTCGTGGGGAGCTGGAGCCTGTCCCAGTTTACTTATTGATCTGGATGGAAATTTTTGTTTTATTGTTCTATGGATCAAAATGTATTTGCCATTTCGTCAAACTGCCATAATTCCTGAATCCCACGTTAGCATACTTGTTGTAGCTTTTCTTTTCAAACATGTCCATGTCTGGTTGCTTTCTTCTGGCGTGACTCCAACCAGGTTTTTGATAAAAACTGACCGTCTATTGTTTGGCCTCCATTTTGCAGTGTCCCCTGCTGCAGAGCGGCTGCGCCACATCCTGGGTGAGGATGACAGCGCCCCAACACCCACATTATTCACTGAGATGGACACACTACAGCACGAGGGGGGCGAGTTAGAGTGGAAAGAGTCTGCGAGGTATGCTCAAACACACATACAGGCGTCAGAGTGTCAGAACTTTCATTAGTTTAGAATTTTGGTTCATATTTGATGGGATTTAGGGGTTAAAGGTTGCATTTCAGACTTCAAGGGTGGTGGGTGACAGAGGTCTACACTGGATTGAAGCTACAGTTTAACTTACATAACAGCATCCTGCTGGCTGACTCTCCTAGAACCTGAAAAATCAATCATGCTGTTAACAGTCAAATAACTCCATTGCATTTACTGAATTCTTGCTCCAAACCTCTTTTATTTCTCTTTGCTATAGGTGGGTGAAATTTGAGGAGAAGGTGGAGGAGGGAGGAGAGAGATGGAGCAAGCCTCATGTCTCCACACTGACCCTCCACAGCCTGTTTGAGCTCAGGACCTGCCTGCAGACTGGAAGCATTCTGCTTGACCTGGAAGGCTACTCACTGCCACAGATAGTGGGTGAGTCCCACAAAATATCTGACGCTGAATTTATTTTTATTTCTTACACAGATGCAGAAGAAGTACAAGACAACCAATCCTGTGTGCATGTCTAAGGATCAGTATCCAGGCAAATTCAGACATATGTAAATAGCTGAAATCTAAATTGACTTTGTCCTGTCTTCTTCTCATTAATGTCACAGCACAAAACATTTTTGAAGCAGCTTCTCATTTTAGCAGTGCTGGTCGTCACTTTCACTGTTTAAAATGACAAACATCACTGTGACACCTCGTACCAGCTGTCGCTGATTAATTCCGTGAGTAATGTGAAGACAGGCCAAATAAAACTGCTGTTGCCTGTTGTCAGGTTTGTGTTCTTTCAGCTGAGTGTATCACAAGAGTTTCAGAAGTCATGTTCTTCGAGGGAAAGTTTTTTATCACATTATATCAATAATTTGAGTTCATCAGCTTAATAGTTTCAGCGCAGGGCCCATAGTATTTTGATCCAGTGCCTTGTAAAGAGGGCACATTAATACATATGAAGGTAAACTCTTATGCAGTTACTATAACTGTACATTTGCTCACACATTAAGTTGCTGCACAAAATTCCACTTGAAGCAGGGGGGTTTAAAAAAAAACAAGAAAAGAGGTAAGAAAGGCGATATTACAAGAGATAGGGTGTAGAAGGAAATGTAATGGTAATAGATGGGATGGGGGTAGAAGAAAAGAAAAGGTTGGTGTTGGTTGGGTTGGTGGTTAGAGAGGCTTGAGAGGTCAGGTTTGATGGAGGGAGAGAGGGTGAGGAGGTGGAGAAGGGGAAAGGCAGAGGGAGCTGCTTTTGTCCATCCTCCACCTTCCTGTCGCTGTAATTCTGCTTTTTCTGTGGCAACAACCTGCTTTTTCTTTTTCTTCTTTTTAGTCTGTTGTGGTGGGCTGCAAGGTGGCGCAGTTGGTTAGCACTGTTGCCTCGCAGCAAGAAGGTTGCCAGTTCGTGTCACGGTGGGGGCACCGGAATTTTTCTGCGTGGAGTTTTGCATGTTCTCCCTGTGCAGCGTGGGTTCTCTCCGGGTTCTCCGGCTTCCTCCCACAAGTCCAAAAACATCCTGAGGTTAATTGGTGATTTTAAATTGTCCGTAGCTGTGAATGTGAGTGTGCTTGGTTGTCTGTCTCTAAGTGTAGCCCTGCGATAGACCGGCGACCTGTCCAGGGTGTCCCCTGCCTTCGCCCTAAGTTGGCTGGGATAGGCTCCAGCCCCCCGCGACCCTAGTGAGGATGAAGCGGTGTATAGAAAATGGATGGATAGTCTGTTGTGTCCTTTTTTTTTTCTTCTTCTGCCTTTCTGTTCTGGAAAAACTTGATGAATCTTCTTTTGTTTTTCTTGTTTGAGCAAAGCTCCTGCAGCTCCTTATTCTTGTCTTCCATTCTTGTCATCTGGTTCTTCTCTTTTTTCTCCTCCTCTCTCTGGACAGCATCCTTCCTGAGTTCCTCCACATTGTTGTGTTCAGTCCTCCAGGTCTCTTCTGTCTGCTAGAATTCAGTTTTTTTTCTTTTCCAGGAGCTGCTCCTGAAGAGTGTTGCAGAGAGACTCTGATTCAGACCATCGAGCCTCTGGAGTTCCTGATCTCTCACACAGATCTGCTCCTCAAATTCAATGTTCTTGTCTCTCTAGAGGTTGAGTCTGGAGTTTTTGTGCCTCTCGGCCTCCAGCAGCTCGTCCTCCAGCTTCCTCATGTCAATGTGGCTCCTGGTCTATGAACTGCCCCTTTTCAGCCAGGAGCTTTTTAATATAGCGGTCCATGTTGCTGATTTACTCCCTTAAAGGGCTGTTCTGCTTCACCTTTCTCATCTCCTCCTGAAGTTATAAGTCTTCTAGCTTTTCCTTCTCTTCCTGCAGTTTTCGTCCTGCAGTTCTTTATTTCTGTCCTCCATCACCTTTCTGTCTTTCTCCAGTGCCTCCTTCTCTTCTTGCTGCTCTTTTGTCTGGAGGCTTCTCGTTTCTATCAGCATCTCAGAGAGGCTCTTTTTCTCCATCTTAAGTTTGGAGATATCTTTGTATCTCTGACTGAGCTGCTCTTTCGCTTTGTCTATATCCCCCATGATGTCGGTCCATGTCATGGTTGTACTCTGGCTCTCTGTAGAGGCCTCATCCTTCTGCTGGTTGGTGGCTTTCTCCCTCTGGGCCTCCAACAGTTCTTGCAACTCTTTAGCTTTTCTCTCACTGCTCATCAGACTTTCCTCCAGCTTGCAGATTTGGTTCTTACTGCTCTGGGCCTGATGGGGGAACTGCTCCTTGTCAGTGAGGAGCTCTTGAATGCATTGGCCCATGTTATATAGTTTCACCTTCAGATGGTTGTTGTCCTTCAGGGACCCATCCAAGGCCCTCCTCAGTCCAGGTGGGTGACCTGTAATGTTGGTGATCCTACTTGGCGCTTTAGGTAACCTTTCTGGGTCATGGCACTGGGAAAGTGAGACTCTATAAAAAATAGAGCAGTAGATTGTTGGTACTGCCTGGTCTGTGGCAGACTGTGGTACCTGTCGAGGATTTGGTGGTGTTTTGGTTTTAGAGACTGTGGCTGTTTGTTGAAGATCCTTGTTGACTGTTGATGCTTGTTTGAAGAAGACAGTAGCTGCTCTGAGAGTTTGAAAGTTTATTGATGGAAATATACAGAGCTCCTCTATTTAAAAACTAGAGACGCCAAGATGCTACATCGTGAATGACATGATACATTTGTCTTTGATGACATGAGAAATAATCGTCACAAAAAGACAGCAGCTAATTGTTATCCCTATTAGTTCTTGTGCTTGGATCAGCATTCACCAAGATTAAACTTTCTTTAATAAATATCTAAAACCTGCTTTGAATTATTGCATTATGTAGTATGGAATTAGGTTACTTTTATAAACAATGTGAACAAGGATAATGAGAAAATGTTTTCAAATATTTGTTTGCATCTTAAGTAGACTTTGAGATAGACAGGACCAAAACACCAAATATATAAATGACCAAAATAAAAAAGCCAAAATCTAAGGGATATACACGACCGGTCAAAAGTTTTAGAACACCACACTTTTTCCAATTTTTTACTGAAAATTATTCAGTTTCTTGTGTCATTGCATTCTGAAATGAAAGCATAGAACAAACAAGCAATTTTAGTTGAAAAATAAATCATGGAATCAATTTATGGACCAAAATATA
>NW_007577940.1:575139-599757 GCF_000690725.1 Stegastes partitus | reverse complement strand
TTGAATTGCAATAAATAACTGGAAAAATTAGGGTGTTCTAAAACTTTTGACCGGTAGTGTACATCAAGTTTTCAAGTAGAAAAACATAATGACTAAGTAAAAGTACAAAGTAAAATAGAAAGAACAAGACATGATAACCTCAAGGAAACAGTTAAAAGAAGGCCTTAACATACAAGAAAGTTTTCAGTAATGTTTGAAGATGATCTAAGATCCGCTGGAAAGAAAGTACTTAATTTATAGCCATAAATCGCAGGCTTGTAAGAAGTTCAAAGATCTGAAAAATGAATGAATGGTTTATTTTGGTTAAAATCTAAAGTACAAAAATTGAATTGTGTGCATTCAGCTGATAAAAAATTGTAATACACACTTGCATGAACATTTTTTCTCACAAAAAAAATATAACAAAATAGTAATATGTAGTTACTTGAGTGTTGTAAATGGTTTGAACCATGCTACATTATCTATATTCATAAAAATGTACTTTGAATGTAAACTTTTACTACAGAGGAGATTGTGGATCGGCAGATAGCGGATGGTCTCATTCCTCCGGATCTGAAGGAGAAGATCATCTTTGTGTTGCTAAGGAAGCACCGTCACCAGACCAAGAAACCAATCCACCGGTCCCTGGCTGACATAGGGAAATCCTCCAATACTGCTACCAGTAAGTATGCGTGCTGTGCATATGCATTTTTCTTCTACCAATCAGCAAAGTCTTTGAACCCTCTAATTACATCCTAATGCTTCCTTTGTTTTCTGCCATCACCACCTGTTTCACCTTTCCTCGTAAAATCACCTCTTCTGTGCTCATCGTTTTCACATCTACTCCTGCTGCTGCTCTGTCAGATCGTAGTCCTCAGGCTAATCTGAGTCGTAGTACTAGTTCAGCTTCTGGGATCCACCGCTCCACAGAAGACCTACGCTCTCGGCAGTCAAGCAGCCTTGGCCGCCTGCGTGAGTCTCAACACACCACACAAACATACAGCACACACAGCACAATGTCTTTCAGTTTTCAGTACTAAAAATAAATGTACATAACGGGCATTAACCCTCTGACTCCCAAGCATTTTTTCTTTTTGACTTTTCTTTTTGTCACATTTTTTCTCACTGTTGGCTCATTTTTTACTACAGTATGGAAACGGCACAAACGTGGCTAGGAGTAGAAAGAACTCAAGAATGTATGACAAAGTTACAAATTCTACAAACTCTGCATTTGTCGCACTACCCTGCACATCAACTCTTGAAAGATATTTCACAATGCCGAATGTATCTTCTGTATACCCTTTTTGAGCCACATTGAATTGATTTTATCGATCAGGCATGTTTTATCTTGCTCACAGTCTCTCTTTTCATCTTCTGTTTGTTCTGTGGAAACACTGCCTACAGTTAGTTTGAAAACTCTCTGAATTTTAACCACGAATCAGTCATGGCATCTCAGTTGTGCTGAGCAGCAAAATTTTTTAATGTGTTTTTTTATAGTATCTGGTCAGTGTAAAATGTTTTTTTTTTAATTTTTTTTTTTTAAATGGAACAAGTAAAATATCATGATTTTGATGAAATATCATGATTTTAAGCTTTTTTTCCCCCTGATGAAATAGCACATCAGATATAGTTCAATCAAGAACCAGTAGAAAGCTGAAAATCCGAACATTCTTTTTTTATTTTTTGTACTTTACAGTTTTACAGTTTTTCCTTTTACACATGTTTGTTTTGGGGTTAAGAGGGTTAATTCAAGTACTCAACATACACACAGTTGTGAGGTACTACACCTACCTTTATTCCTGTACATCAGTAGATTTACTTGACAGCTATAGTTTATGAAGTCTCAAGGATACACATTCTGTGTTGTAAGCATTATTTGTTTACAAGAAAACTAGTACCATTACTCAAGTGATAGACATGTGATATCTGCATCGAGTGACATTTTAAACTCTTGATTCTCACTTTCTGAACTTGTGCTTTATTCTCTCTTCTGAATCGACACTGACCCCAGCTAACTCCCAGCTACTGCATGATTTCAACACTTGTGATGGCTTTCTGTGTGTGTGTAAATAAATATACTGTATACTCACCATGAACACATGTTAGGCATAATGTGTGTTTACATTAAAGATTTTGGTCCTATTGTGTGTACCTTTGCTGGATTTTTTTTCTGTTACTCCATCTGGGTAAGGGGGACGATTAGAGGATTTTTTTGGGCTCTGTGAGGTATGTTCGCTCTCTGTTTGATTTTATTTGTTCCCAAATCTGCTTTGAGGAAAGAAAAAAGTCATTAAATCATAATCCTTCAGAGGAACAGCTGGTCATGGGTGAAGTTTTATCCTGCCCTCTCTGTTGCTCTCAGGACGATTTAATTGGATAAAATTTGCATTTTTACTTAGCTCTTACTGTATAAATGTTGTTCTCTGAAGCACTGCTGAAGTGTTTAAATCTGTTATGTTCTTTTTCTTCCTGTTCATTCTAAAAAGACATACCCAAAACATGTGTGTGCTTTATTTCCAGATCATGCTCAAAGCCGAAGCATGAATGATATTTCAGACACACCAAGCACAGATCAGGTAACTTCTATTTTCAGTTTCTTCTCTGTGTGGAACACTGGTTTATTTGTGTGCAACTGTGTGATTGTGTGTGTTGAGTTTTTAAATGCCTGGGTGCCACATTAAATAGGGTCAGGCTGGGTCATTTCCAATAGCGGTGTTGCTACACCACCTCATATTTTGTTTAGACTTCAGTTATTTATTATTTGAACCCATAACTAAGTTCTGCTAAAAAATGAAAAATATATAGAATAAAATAAATTTTAAAAATTACTGAATTTTGAGAATTTTATATGTTTACAGACTTGTAAATGTTTGTATTTATATGTCTCTAACATCAGTAGAATTAAACGTATGTCAGGCCAAGATTTCAGTTTCATGCCATTTTGACAATGATGTGGACTCATTTGAAGGACCACAGAGACTAATGTGCAAAGTTACACACTGCTTCCATGTTGTCTTCATGTTAAAATTTAACAATATATGAGGCTTATTTTGCCCAATGTTTTCATACATACACTGAAAAGGACACTGAACAGAGAAACTGATGATAATTCAACAAACATCACAATAAGGTTCATGTTTATTGAGACACATAATGGCAGGTGCTGTAATAGCAATACCAGTTAACCAGGATACCAATATTTTATTAAAGCAACAAAATAAAACAATGCTAGGTCTGCAACACACTGGTGGAATCTTTGGTTGTTGCTTTTGGTTCAGTGTTCCTCCAGTTCTCCTGTGCTGAGATTAGCAGTTAACTTGGTCCACTTGTAGCGTCCTTGTGACGTTGAATCCTATCAGCCGGCAACTCACCTCAGGTAGTGGCAGACGTCACTACTGTAAGCAGTAGCTTCTTTATGTCAGAGCATTCTGAGTCAGTGTGAAAAATGCACACAATGTTATAATCAACTAATCCACAATTACATTTGTGTGCAACTAATTTAGTCATTGAGTTTAGTCAGCTATGTGGACAATTCATTGCACCACTGCTAACTGCTGAACACAACTAAAGAGGCAGATAGCTTAGCTAAAAGAGAGTGATTATTAAACATAGATTTGCCAGGTGGACACTAGATACCACTCCAAATGAATTATGTTGCTCCAAAACTGCTGAATGTGTGGAATCAAAAATAATCTACAAAAAAAAAAAAAGCTGCTTAACATAAATTACACAAATAAACAAAACAAACAACAAAAAACACAACAACAAAAGGTGTCCAGACAGTCTGGAAGATAGCCTTGAGGCAGGTCCAAATACAGAGTCCAAAAGAAAAGATAAATCCAGCGGGCAGTCTTGAGACTGGTCAAAACAAACTCTAAAACTAAGGACACCGGTTGGGCAGACAGACCGCTCTGGAGGATGGCCTGGAGGTTGGTCGGGCAGACAGGGCTGCTCCGGAGGTCGGCTGCGGAACCACAGAGGTAGTTGAACCGGATGTTGGACTGGAAGCCTGTGGCAACGAAGCCCATTCGGTGGCTGGAGTCGAGGCCGACAACAGACGGGACGGAGACCCTCGGGTCATCGAGCTGGGACCTGGAGACAAAGGAGGTGGGATCCGTCGGGAGGCCGGACTGGAGCCCGCAGACAAAGGAGGCGGGATCCCTCAGGAGGCCGGGCCAGGAGCTGGCAAAGGCGGTGCCTCTCTGCAACAGGGGACGCCAAAGCAGGCCGAGGCTCAGGAGCATAAGAGGCTGGGACATTCTCTTTGCTGGGGGATTGTCAGCAAACTATGGCAGGTGCCAGTACTTTGAGCTGGTGGAGGCAGCGTCAACCCTCTCGAGAACAGGAACAGAGGCGGTGTCGACCTGCTCGGGAACAGGATCAGGACCAGAGGTGGTGTCGACCCGACTGGGAACAGCGACAGGATCAGAGGTGGCGTCGACCCGCCCGGCAACAGGAACCGACTCAGTGGTGGTGTCGACCCACCCGGAGAGGGCCAAGATGCAGGACCGGTGTGGTGGGGGCGGCGGGACCTCTGCAATGCTCGGCAGCGGGACCTCCATAATGCTGGGGAGCAGCGAGGTATGGCGTTGCCGGGAGCCACGCCTCTTCCTGGAACATCTTCCAGGAAGTGGCTCCTTGGAGTCCCAGCGAGCAGGTTCAGGTGGGAAACTGGGTGAGACAGCCTCAAAATTGTCTTGTCCCACGGCTCTATCCAACAAAAATGAGGTCAGCTCATTGACGAAACGCTAATGGGGGTCTCCACCTCGGGAACCTGGCCTTCCACTGGGTGTCTGTTTAATGGCTAGGCGGGTTCCCCAGAAGGAAGTCTTCTGGGCATCAGCAGGGATGGTATCTGGGTGGGCAGGATTTGTGGGGATAGTGGGTGGTGGCAAAACCTGGCTGTTAATCCTCTGGTTAACAGACACAGGGGCTGAAGGTCCTTTGTAGCCAATGGGCTGCAGGCTCATCACACCCAGCCGACATTGAGAGGGCTCAGGATCTGCAGGCCGAAAGCTAGCTGTCTTCAGAGCAGGAACGGAGTTGGCAGGCTGGGAGACAGGGGTGCCAATAAAATCCAAAATGAATTCAGGTAGTGAGCCCCACAGCCAGGGTGTTTGCACTGCTACTTTGTGTGCTAAATCCAGATAAACTTGTCTAAGATGGGTGTCTCCAGCCTCTTTTCAAAGTCTAAAAAGGTGAATGAGGTGATCCAAATACTGGTAAGATTCCTCATCACTAAAGGGGTTTATGGGGGATTCAGGCAATGGGTCGGAGCCAGACTCTGTGTCTGCTGGGGTCAATCTTGGCCAGACCATAGTGTCACGGGGGGAGGGGGTCTGAGAACTCAGGGGAATCCAGGAAAGAGGGAACAAAAATGGAGGAGGCAGACAGACTCGGGGAATCCAGGCTGGAACTGGTGGCAGGAGAAAGCTGGCTGGGGGAATGTAGGCTAGAGACAGACCAGGGACTGGCAGAAACATGTGGGAGGAATGTCTGGCAGGGTGTGGTGGAATGAACAGAGTCTTTATAGGAGCTTTGGTGATTGTGAGCAGGTGAGTCTGGAGTTGCAGCTGTGGGTGATTGTCCTTGATTGTGTGCTGAGATGCATAGGGGCAGAGAGGGAGACAGACAGAGAGTGAGAGACAATCAGACACAAAGAGAGAGGAGGGAGAAGAGAGAGAGAAAAAGAGGGAGACAGGCAAGGGCTGGGGCTAAGGCTGGGGGGTCATGGCATACAATCAAATTTGTGGAACATTTTGTTTCTAAAAAGATGGCCAAAATAGATTTTTTTTTTGGGGGGGGGATTTTATGGAATGATAATAAGAAATGTCAAGAGACTGAAGAATTTTGGAGTTGGCTTTATTGATTGTTCTGATTTGTCTTCTGGAAATTAATGCAAATTATTGAATTTATATAAAATACCTATTTACATATTTAAACAAAATATTTCAGGAAAAGTTTGAATACACTTTAAAGCATACTTATTAAAGTATACTTATTAAAGTATGCTTTAAAGTGTATTACAACTTTTCCTGAAATATTTGTGACAGTGTATATGCCTACGCACAACCAAGACCCGGGACTTGGAAATGAAAACCATATCTCCAGTTTGTAAACCAAAGTTCATGTGAAACTGATTTTCATGTGTGAAACTGGTGGAGTTCCCTTTTAATATCTGGGTCGTCGACACACTTGGTTGTGCGTAGGCATATACACTGTCACTGTGTGATTTGTTATTGATTTGTGGTCTACTGATCGCCTGTTGCCTGTGGGAAAATAATGACAGCTTGCTTCAGTTTACAGAAGGCATAAAGGGATACATTGATTCTTCTTTCGTAGTGTGTGTTTGTGTATGTCACAAAAAAGCGTTTTCAGTGGAAAAAAATGAGTCTTACTTTATGAGAAGTTATACAGAGAACTGATTAATCCCTTTAGTCCAAACAGACTGGCAGTTAGGATGGGAATTTGTTAACTTGCATAGTACCTGCATGTGTATTTGTACTTATGATTGAGTGTGTGTGTGTGTGTGAACATTTCTTTGAGCTTAGCTGAATCACTCCATATAAAGAACAACAGTGAAAAATCTGAGTTTCAGTCATTTGCTTCTCCTTTTGATCTGTCCACAAAATATGGAACAGCCAGTTCAACTGTATTTGTTGTTAAGCAGCAGCACTCATTTGATGTGTGTGTGTGTGTTGTGTGGTTGGTGTGTGACAGTGTCATTGGGGTAAATTTTCTTAACAAGAACTTCAAAGCAAGCAAGAAATCAAGTCATGCATGTGACCCCTGAGTCTGGTGTAACAATTTGTTCACAGAAGCTGGCATGTCCCCCCCAGCTTTCTTTAATCTGACCAGTTTACACAGTAGAACATTACATCATGTCATGCAATGCCCACTGGAGGAGGAAAGAAACAAAAAAAATATACTTAGTAGTACACAGTATCGCAGCAGATTGCCACTGAAACTTTGGAACATTCATTATTAAGAATAACATTGCTGTTATTCTTACTCTAAATTAGTTCATAGTGTGTAAGATTGAATTGACTTGTTTGTGGTTGCTTTGCACCAACAAGTGAAAGAGGACCAGCTGGTAAATTGACTCTGAAAGCAGCATTAACAGATTAGAAAGAGATTTTAATTTAAGTACCCACCACTCCACTGCCACGTGCTTCCTTGTTGAGGGGGAGGAGGAGGAGGAGGAGGAGGAGGAGGAGGAGGACGGGTGCAGCTGAAGAGCCACAGCACTGCGTTATGTGGTTTATACTGTTTGCAGCTGATTGTTTAGGTCATCCTGATGAGAAACTTCCCAGCTGTACATGTGACAGTTCTGGAGAACTCTGAATCAATAATAGCTGTACTTCCATGTAACTATCATATGAATTTGAAAGCAAACTTTTGAAATATTGGCATAAATTAAACAATTTGGCTTATTTCCATTAATTGCTTTGCATGAATGAACTAGTCAGCATAACGTTGTCAGAAAGTGGTGCTGTAGGTTACATGGCTGTAATAAACAGAGTAGAAGAAGTTGGAAACAAAACCAGATGTTTGCCACATTCTGAAAGTCTAAAAATAAAGTAAGAAACAAAATTTTGCCTATCTACAAAAGGAAAATTAAAAGAAATCTTCAGGAATTTGTCTCGGTACAGGAGGTTGAAGTTGTTCTTTCATGTCATCTGTGTCGACCATGTTTCATGCTGCCTGGAGATGAAGGCAACAAAAGAGACTACAGATCAGTTATTTAACTTGAATGTTTGCTATGTCAGAACTTAGTTACAAAATGTGTGTCTATCTCCAATTAAGTGTATTATCTGTTTTTAAAAAGTCAAAAACCACCTCAAGAGGGAGAGCAAAAAGTTTTTTGTTAAAAAAAAAAAAAAAAAGCCAGGTTTTATTGTTGCTATTAACTTTTTCTAATGTGATGCGTCAAATAAGCATAAAATATGTTATGGAAACATGGCTTGCAATGCGTCAAATGTGTATTAAATATGTTATGAATTAGTGTTTGTTAGTATTTGTTAGGAATTAACTCTGTCAAAGAAAAAGATGACGATACCCCTTTTTATTATAGTGTCTTTTTAAAGGGTGGTAACTAATGGCTGTAATGGTTAATAAATCTAATCATAAATACTCAAGGTTTCTAACCTGCTAAAAAAAAACTACTAATAAATAATTTATTAACCATTTGTTACAACTTATTAACAATTCATAAAGGAATAAACAGTTGCAGATTTCACAGCCTGGAAACTTAAAACTTTTTCTGATTGGTGGCTTACATAAATGGTCTATACCAAATTAAATGATTTATTTGGAATTATTAAAGCTTAAAACTTTCAATTTTTAAACTTATAAATAGATAAACCATATAGGTCTGTCAGAACCTTCTGTTAACAGATATGACCTCTTGTTTGTAAGATGGAGAAGATATTTACAGGTTTTCAGTGGCTCTTGGTGGGTGTCTTCACCTTAAGTGAGCATAAAATCTTTTTAGCAATCATTTTGTGGTTTCCAGTTGAGTCTTTCCATGTCAACTCAGCAAGGTGGTTGTTTGATCATCTCAGAATCTGTTGAAAAGTTGCTGGATTGATCTTCGGCATCTGAAACTGACATTTGGCTGAAATTCCAACATTTTCACTTTTTTTTACCCAATAGAAATTTTCAATTTTCAATTGAACAAGATGCAGCTTTCAGATGTCCATATCTCTTGAAGGACATGTCCTACACTCTTCACATTTTCAAGAGATGTTCAAAAGTTTCTGGTGAATGGAGAGAATGCAGTACATTCTGACAGTCAAGACTCTGTTTTTTGCTTAAGATCATCCGAATTCAAGACTTGTTCAAACAAGTTAAATTTGGTCCAAGATCCAGATGGTCCAGATGGTCTAACTGTGAAGCAATGCTGCCCTCCCTAAAATTGTTACTGAAAAGTTCCTGCTGGAAGTTAATGAGAAAGAAATTCTTGACTTGCTTGTGGCATTTGTGCTTTAAACTCCTGAGGGTAATTTTTTTGTACTAAGAGTTTATGAACAGACTCCCACACACTATCCAGTTTGCAAAAAATATGTTCATTCATTCATTCATTCATTCATTCATTCATTCATTCATTCATTCATTCATTCATTCATTCATTCATTCATGATGTTTCGGTGCTCAGTTTGCATCAGGCAAATATATTTTTGCAATCTAGACCATGTGTGGGAGTCTGTTTGAAACTTTTACATATGCTTATCTCTCGGTTACGAACCCATCTCATGAAATAGATGAGCAAAGAGTTCCTTTGCATTTAATTTTTGTCATTTAATGGTACCAGCTACCATGATCTGATTTGCCACTTACATACACATTCAAGCCAGCTGATGATTGCACACAGTAGCAGTAGCTAGAGAAGTTCATCTGCAGTACAGGCTGTCTACCACATGTGATTTCTACTAAAGCTCTCCATCCTTTCTGTTCTCTGTCATCTGTCAGTTGAAGAATAAGTTCATGAAGAAGATTCCTCGTGATGCTGAAGCCTCCAATGTCCTGATCGGTGAAGTGGATTTTCTGGAAAAGCCATTTGTCTCTTTTGTGCGTTTGGCTCAAGCCACAACTCTCGGAGGTCTCACTGAGGTCCCTGTGCCAACCAGGTGGGCGACCCTGATCTCTCCCTTTCAGCTTAACTCTCAGTATTTGTGTATGTGTATACTTTAACCTTTTCTTCGGACAGGTTTCTTTTCATCCTGCTGGGTCCTCACGGTAAAACCAAGTCTTACAATGAGATCGGCAGAGCTATAGCTACTCTTATGGTAGACGATGTGAGTGACTGCTGCCAGCGCATCCCAATAGAATACACCTATACACACAAAAGATGTGTAAGGTTGATTTTATTCCTTTATTTGTCCTCAGCTGTTCAGTGATGTTGCTTATAAAGCAAGAGACCGTGAGGACCTGATTGCAGGTGTTGATGAGTTTCTGGATGAGGTGATTGTCCTTCCTCCAGGCGAATGGGACCCCAAAATACGCATCGAACCTCCCAAGAAGGTTCCATCAGCAGAAATGAGGCAGGTCAAACACAATTCATGTTAGCCACATTTGAGATTAATTGTTAATTGATTAATTGTTAATAACTTAACCAACTAACAGCATATTAACTGATAAGGCAGAAGATGAGGAACATGCATGTCAGAACATGTATTGTAGATCAGCTGTAGTACCTGATTCTTCCACCAGGTGGAGCATCTTGGTGAGTCACAGGTGTGTTTGCTCAACAGCCTTAGGAGCCCAGAAAAAAATATCAGCTATGAGAATGCCTGATATCAAACTGCTGTGAAGAGATGATGTATGATGATGATGATGTTTCAGGTTATTTACTGTGGAAGACTGCAGCTCGTTTGCTGTGTTTAACACTGTGGATTTTGTCAAACCAATTGCTGAACAGTGATTTTAAACCTTGTTCTTTCACTGTTCTGTTCTCTGAGCTGATTTTGACACAACCGTTAAGTGTCACTTGTTTAAACCTGTTGTGTCAGAACATGGAAAATTTTTTACTGATTTGTTAACGTTGGCAACTACCAGTTTAGGTAACATGCTCAAAATTTGAATCCCAAGGCCACGTGCCCACCCTGTTACACATTCCTTACTTTGTTGACATCCATACACAAGACTGTATTATTTGTAAAGCACTTTAGAAACAAGAAACCCAAAGTGTTTTCTTGCAAGAGCTTTAATTAGTATTTTTATAATGGTGATTATTTTTACAATGGAACATTGTGAAAGGGTTCACTCGAGTAGGCCAGTTACATCCAAGAGGTTGCTGAGCTGTGTTAAAACCAGGTTTCTCTGTTATCTTTATCCCAGGAAATCCGTGCTGAACCTGAATGAGCTGGGTCAGATGAACGGCTCAGCTGGTGGGGCAGCTGGAGGAGAAGATGAGGAACTTCCAGCTCCACATGAGCTGGGAGAGGAGCTGAAATTCACTGGGAGGTAAGAGAGAACTTGACTATAGTCTCATTTCATGAAAAATCAATCAGTACCTCCCATCTGACCCCCTCAGAATCAGCTGATATTTTTGTACAACAACTTGAGTATATTTATTGCGGCATGCAAAATTATACTTTCATACTATTGAATTACAAGCCTTTGAAGTACGTAGGGGTGGGCTGAATTTCACACTCTGTTAAAAATTGCAACTAAATTAATTTTACATCATGGTTCCAACTGAGTGGGACAGCAGCTACATTGTTAATCTGTTCAAGGGTAAGGGTGATGCAACTGATAGAGGCAACTACAGGGGCCTGAAGATATCATTGTCTGAAGGTCTTTGAAAGAGTGCTTGACAAAGTGTTCGTAGTCATCGCACAGTTTCAACTTGGGTTAATGCTGGTCAAAGGTACAAGTAACGCCATCTTCATTGTGAGACAGCTCCAGGAAAGGTACTTGGCAAAGGAAAGAAATATACAGTATACTTCGCGTTTGTGGATTTGGAAAAGGCCTTTGATTGTGTGCCCTGAGATGTCTTGTGGTGGGCGATGAGACACGTGGGGATTCCGGAATGGATTGTCAGAACTGTCCAGGCATTGTACTCGCATGCCACTAAAGTCCACATCAACAGCTCTTTCAGTGATGACTTTGATGTAAGAGTTGGTGCACACCAAGGCTCTGTTATCAGCCCATTCCTGTTTGTCATCGTGCTAGAGGCCATGACCCGCGATTTCTCTACTGGAGCGCTCTGGGAGCTACTGTATGCCAACGACCTGGTAATCTCTGCTGAGTCCCTGGATGAACTCACAAACAAATTCCTTCAGTGGAAAAGTGGCTTAGAGGCAAAAGGACTGCGAGTCAACATGAAGAAAACTGAAGTGTGGATATCCAGCCCTCATCTTAACAATTCAATTCAATTCAATTCAATTCAATTCAATGTTATTTGTATAGCGCAGTTTGCAACACAGCGCTTAATAAAGTAAGATATAAACCTGACAAATTTAAACAGAGAAACCAACAATCCAAACTTGCCTCTGGACTTCCTTTGAGCAAGCGGTTGGCAATGGTGGGAAGGAACCAAAACCCCGACTGGAAGGAGGGGGGAAAAAAATGTCCAGCAGAACCAGGCTCAGGGAGGACGGCCATCTGCCTCGACCGGTTAATACCCTAAGAGACTCCGGAAAGCATCCTTGTGGTGTGTACAGGAAAGGCATCGGCCGAATGAAATGAAATGAAATGAAGTGAAAATGAAATGAAATGAAAAATACTTTATTCATCCCAGAAGGGAAATTCAATCCTGTAAAAGCTCACCTTTCTTTTTTTTTTTTTTTTTTTTTTTTTTTAAATCAAAAGAAACTCCATCTACTGTAATGATTGCAAGCACTGGATGCACAAGAGGCGCTCAAACAACTGTGGCAGGCTGTCCGAGGACCCCCTTTTCAGATGCGATCGTTGTCTTGGCAATGTGCACCCTATTGTCAGCAATCAGTGCAGCTAAGTGGCTATTGGCGATCACATGCTCGAAACTGTTGACTCTTTTTGCTATCTTGGAGACAATTTATGTGCTGGCGGTGGCTGTGATCTTGCCACTATCACTAGAACCAGATCGGCCTGGAAGAAATTCAAAGAACTGTTGCCTCGCCTGTCATCAAGGTCCATATTACCCGATGTCCGTGGCCGCGTATACAACACTTATATCTGAAGTACCATGCTGTATGCCTGTGAGTGCTGGCTTCTAAGGAAAGAAGATCTAAGTCGCCTGGAGCGGAATGAGAGATCCATGCTGAGATGGATGTACCACATCGAGTCTGATGTGCACATTAGCTCAAGTGAGGTTTGTATGAAATTAGGCCTTGTTGATCTTCATACAGAGATTCGGTACCGGCATCTAAGATGGTTCAGACACGTCCATCGTAGTACTCAGAGCATCAACAAAATCAGGAACTTGGATGTCACCGGAAAAGGAAAGAGGGGGAGACCCAGGAAAACATGGGAGGAGCTGGTGTCAGGGGCTAGCCCCTGATGATGACCTCGATAGGGATAAATGGCGAATGGAACTGCGAAGCATCCATACATCGTCTTACACACTGCTAGTGTCCCAACAGACGTTAACGGGATAAGTAAATAAGTACGTAAGGTGTCACAATTGAAAGACAAAATCAGGTCATTGTATTGCATAGTTTATTTCTATAACGAACTTTAAGCATCAATATCATGGGATAAGCTGCACCTGTGTAATGTTAATGACAGAGTCATAGAAACAAGCATTGATACCCTGGATGAGTGTTTTGTTTTTTGATAATTCCCCGGAGAAAATTTTAAAAAGTGCATTTTGGCTAATCTTTTGAGGGTCATATTACCATGTGGGATAGGTGGTTGGTTAAAAGAAGTTATAGCAAATGAAAAGTCTAATTTTTTATCTTAACCCTATTCAGGACCCCTGGGGTCTTTTGGACCCCAGGCCATTTGGTTCAGGTGACAAGTATTGTTTTTATTATTTTTGAAGATTTTCTTTTAAATATAAAAAGAGGGACATTTGTCATGGATTTGGAATGAAAAATATGTCAACTTGCAAGAAAATGTATTTAACATAGTCTAAGTCTATAATGAATACCAACAAATATTTTGCACATATCCTTTCTTGAGGTCCAATTGACCCTGAAAGACCTTCTACATATGGCAGCATGAATGTCCTGAATACGGTTAATTTTGATACCAGGCTCATCTTCTAGCCGTGATTCCTTCTATATCAAAACAACAAGATTTTTTCTGCAGATTGTGACACCTGGAGTGGATGTAAAATTGTGTTACTGCTGTTTCTAACAGGGACTGCAAGGTGGCTCGGTGGTTAGCACTGTTGCCTTGCAGCAAGAAGATCACCGGGACGGTGAGGACACCGTGGAGTTTGCATAACTTGATAACTGGAAAGGCAGAAAAGGATATTCTATTTACTAAACAAAAATTCTTTGAATCGGCCAACAAACCAAACCGCCTTTTGGCACGACTGGCAAGGAATGCTCCCGTTAAATCCTTTATCTTGGCTATACAGGATGAGAATGGCCATTCAACCATAAAGAGCCAAAACATTTTGTGTCAAAATTTTATTCAGAACTGTAAAATTTGAATGTGGATAAACTGGCATGGCTTAAAACATCATGGTGTACTCTGCTGAAGTGTGTGATAGGGAATGACATGTGGAATGACATCCTATGATTGCCCTCCAGAATTTCAATATAAAGAATTACATTATAACATCCTTCATAACGTCTACATATCACCAAATATTTACAGTAAATATACAGTAGGAGCTTCACCAAATTATCCCAAATGTAAAAGTCATGCAGGAACTAGATTGCATTGCCTGTGGGAATGCAATACAGTTCAGGTATTCTGGAGGGCAATATGTGCAAACATTAGTGTTGCAATAGGACAAAGTGTCAGCAGATCCACTGCTATGTTTGCTTGGAAGTGTCCCCAACTTTCTTAAACAACACAAGGAGGTGATTCAATCACTATTAATGCTGGCAAGGAAGGCTATTATGGTGAAGTGGGTAGGAGATGACCCTCCTTCTGTTCTTACATGGAAATCTCTCATATCTGAGGTTGTGACTCTTGAAAAATTGGGACATTGCATCAATGGCAGAAATGGAGAAGACCACTGGAACATCTTGGAGTTAAATACAATTTGGAACTGAACTAACTGGACACATGTTTGAAACGGGACATAACAGAAATTTGACTTGTGTATGTGTTTCACTAGATGGATTTTCATACTGCTTGAATGCTGTGCTCCTCCTTTTTCATGTATGGACCAACTTTGTTAACTTGTTAATTTGTGTTCATTCTTTTTGAAAATAAAAAATCTTAAAAAAAAAAGAAAAAGAAATATCTGCTGATTGCTACTGGGACCCTGTACCATGTATCACAGTCATTTTAACTGTGTGCTCTGGCTTGTTGTCATAGGTTTTGTGGTGGTTTATGGCTGGACATCAAAAGGAAGATCCCATGGTATTGCAGTGATATCTATGATGGCTTCCATATCCAGTCCATCTCTGCTGTACTCTTCATCTACCTGGGCTGCATCACCAATGCCATTACCTTTGGAGGACTGCTTGGGGATGCTACTGAAAATTACCAGGTTTTCATGAGGGCAGGAACATCATGAACCAGTCCATAACGGCCAAACTGGCTCTATCTGACGGTTGTATCTATCCCCTCTCTTTCTCTCAGGGGGTGATGGAAAGTTTCCTTGGCACTGCTTTAGCAGGGACTGTCTTCTGTGTGTTTGGCGGACAACCTCTCATCATCCTCAGCTCAACTGGACCCATTCTCATCTTTGAAAAATTGCTTTTCGACTTCAGCAAGTAAGACATAATCACACTAAAGAACACAGTACAAATAATTTAAACATTTGTCATTTCACCTCTGCTTTGTATCTTTGCTTTGCAGGAGCAATGGTATAGATTACATGGAACTGCGTCTGTGGATTGGCCTTCACTCGTGTCTGCAGTGTTTTTTGCTGGTTATCTCAGATGCCAGCTACATCATCAAATACATGACCCGCTTTACAGAGGAGGGTTTCTCCAGCCTCATCTCCTTCATATTTATCTCCGATGCCATCAAGAAGATGGTGGGTAATTTGCTGTAATGTTTGCCTGTCCTTTGCTAGTACCTGCAGCAAATAGGACAGTACTTAAAATACAGTGTCACAGTGTACAGCAAAAAAAAAAATAAAAAAAATCCTGCTTTGTTTTCCACAGTCAGGAGCCTTTAAGTATTACCCAATCAACCGTGGCTTCAAGCCTGATTACATCACTTCTTACAAGTGTGAATGCATTGCTTCAGACCAGGGTGAGTCTTCAAACTTTTTTTTTGTTTTCTGTAAATGCTCTGTTTACTATGGAGTCCCTCAGGGATCACATTAAAATCCGGATCATTAAACAAAAAGATTAATAAACAGTGGGAACAAATTGAAGAACTGTGCACACTGATTGGCAAAGCATGCCTTTAGATTTAACCTATTTTAGCCAACCTGCTGGTGCCAGATACAATGTAATCTGACAGTAGCTACAGTAAGAAACTGACATACTGTGCATGTTGATAATAATTTAGTTTGGTATTTAAAACACTGCTATTGTGCCCCTTTTCAGCAAATTGATGAAAGTCTTACATGGACCTACAGTGGGTCTTTTCATGTTTCAGCTCAAAGATGGTTCATTTCACCATGACTGTATAAGCCCTGGTTTTAGACTTGTTCTATACAGGCTGTTTTAATGTCTGTAGCTTTAAATGCAGCTGAACTGCTGCTGTCCCTGCCCCATTCAGGAAGAAGACTCTCTGTGTCTGCTATTGATTGCAAAAAGAAAACAATTGAGCACATGACAGCTTACAGACATGAATGAGTGTGTGAAACCAGGGGCCTCATTTACCATCAGTGCGTAGAAAAGGTTCTAAATTCTGTCCTATGAATGAAATTTAGAGTGTGCGTAAGTACAAAAAAAATCTGTATTTATCAAACGTGCGTACGGGGGTCGTACGCACATCAGTGTTGATAAATCCTACTTGTTCTTAACCTCCGTCCTCGTGCACGTTGCCTTCAGGAACGCCTCCTACTTGTCAGCGAGGTTGAAGCAAACCAGAAAATATTGTTTGGTGCGTGAAATGTTGGGATAAGCAGCGAAAGAAAAAATATTGCATGGGACAAGATAACCACTGCAGTTATTTCTGTTGGGTCAGAGGAGAGATCGCTGGCAAAAATTTTTAAAAGTGGTTTGACGTTAAGCTCAGTGCCAAAAAACACATCACAGTCCATAAAAGAGAAATGGCTGCAACTGGAGGAGGACAAATTAACACCGAACGTTCACCCAGTGGATAGCCCTGATCACTGCAGATGACATGTTTTAATAACCAAAGTCCAGCTAAAACATTTCCACACTCTGTGACACTCACCAATAGGCCAACCGTCTTCAGCAGCTCCTGCTTGGAGACGCACCCACAGAGCTGTTCTGCTCAGTGAATGAGTCGTGCATTCCTCCAATACTCCAATACTTTCTATTTGTAGTTTCACTGTTCTACCGCTAGATTTTGTGCGTACGCATGGTCAGAGGTGTGCGTATATTCCTAAGTATAATTACAAGTTGATAAATTCCATACTTTGCGTAGGAATGTTCATATGCATGCTCTACGCACATATCTGTGCGTACGCACTGATGATAAATGAGGCCCCTGGACTTTCTTTCACTTATCTCTAAGGACTGAGAGAGAGCTCCTCATTCTGAATGCAGTGGCTGGAAGTAGCTGGCAGTCGGGGGGCAGGATTATATAAGTCTGAGGTTAATCATTGTTGGTTCGTGAGGTGTGAGGTAAAATTTCGGTTAAATTCTCGCTGACTTGTAAAGCTGGGAGGCTCGTTCATTGTGGATGGGCTTGAGGAATGGCAGAAGTAAAAGGTCTTAATGTCTTAACAGATTTCAGTTTACACCTCCACGTTTATAACAACCACAAAACACTCTAAAATATATCTATATATCTATATTTTCACCACGTACAACCTTTAGGTTTTGAGTATCATTTTGCTTGTCCTACAGGTTCTGATATTTAAAGTTAATTGCGTTGTTGTATTTATCTGTACATACAGATTTTCATATATCTTTTTTAACAACATGACCACTTGGGGGCTCTGTAGTTTTCTTATTTTGTGCAGGATTTAGTGGAATCGAGCTGTGAGGTTGAAGATTACAACCAAGTGAATATCCCTTTCCTCACCCTACAGCCCTAAAGCTCAAGATGACAAAATTTTGGCTTGTCCTTAACACCAAGATATTCAATCTAATGTCACAGAGGAGGAAAATACCACAAAATATCCACATTTATGAAGCTCCAATCAGATAATTTAGAGGTGTTATTTTTTCCCCCCATACAAAAAGGATTCTAACCAATCAACATAGTTAGCAATTCTTTTAATGGGTGACAGCTCTAGATTAATAACTGTAGCTCGACACATCAGTAACATATTGACATCTATCTTTGTTAGGCACTATGCACATATTTAAAGTCATACAGTGTCTTACCATCATGGCTCTGATATGGCAATCCATCCATCCATTTTCTATACACCGCTTAATCCTCACTAGGGTCGCGGGGGGGCTGGAGCCTATCCCAGCCGACTTAGGGCGAAGGCAGGGGACACTCTGGACAGGTCGCCAGTCCATCGCAGGGCCACACTTAGAGACAGACAACCAAGCACACTCACATTCACACCTACGGTCAATTTAGAATCACCAATTAACCTCAACATGTTTTTGGACTGTGTGGGAGGAAGCCGGAGAACCCTCTGATATGGCCAGATTTCACATAATCTTGCCTACAGTAGTATAGAAAGATATCTACACTGACAGCAATTTATGGTGTGAAACATGTGAAAAACAATGATTTCATAAAATAAACCTTTTTTTTTTTTGATGTAAACACTAATACAAAAAAAAAATTGCAAGTATCAAACGATGAAAGATCAGGATAGCCAAGACAGTTCTGAGAATAACAAGATACACCATGTGTAGCTAGTCCTTATAATGACCAAGATAAGTGTGTATAGGTAATGAAATTACCATGAAAAAAACTTAGCGTTCATATGGTTAAATAAGTGAGATGCAACACATTAATTTGTGAGGTTTATAGACCTTGGCAGGTGTGTTTCTGAACTTCTGCTTTCAGTCTACATGCTGAGCTCAGCTGACTGTGGAGACCCACACATGAGACTAATATCAGTCCTCTCATCTCATTTTTAGAAAAATAGTAATGAGACATGACATGACCTGAGGGTGGCGCAGTTGGTTAGCACTGTTGCCTCGCAGCAAGACGGTTGCTGGTTCGCGTCCCGGTGGGGGCACCGGAATCTTTCTGCGTGGAGTTTGCATGTTCTCCCCGTGCAGCGTGGGTTCTCTCCGGGTTCTCCAGCTTCCTCCCACACAGTCCAAAAACATTTTGAGGTTAATCGGTGATTCTAAATTGTCCATAGGTGTGAATGTGAGTGTGCTTGGTTGTCTGTCTCTAAGTGTGGCCCTGTGATAGACTGGGGACCTGTCCAGGGTGTCCCCTGCCTTCGCCCTAAGTCAGCTGGGATAGACTCCAGCCTCCCACGACCCTAGTGAGGATAAAGCGGTGTATTGATAGTAATTTGTTTGATCTTAGGGAACTTAATTTAGTTAGCCGCTGCAGAATTTGCCACTTTATTAATATAATTAGGAAATGACTCAGCCTTTGTAACCAACTGCCAGGAAGACATCAGGTGAATTCTGTGTTACTAAAGGAGATGTTTCATTGTCAGTAGAAGCAAATTCTTCGCTCTTTACACTGTGATGATTTTGTGTATCTTCTCTGTTTCTGCCTCATTTTTGGATGCTGCCTGAAAATGTGAGTATGCACTGCAGAGACCCCGGTAGACTCTCAGCTATGCGCTGGAAAGGGTTAGAGCTGATGGAGCTAAGAAACAGGCAGAGAAAAGTGTACTGCAGTCTGACAATCTGATAGTAAGAACGCTATTACCATTTCGACTAAAAAGGGAAGGATTGCAAGTCATGTTATTTATCATTCATTTGTTTTTTTCTGTTTTCATCTCTTCAGCATCTGCGCTGAATGTTTCAGCTCCACTCGGAGATGATAATATGACTCTGCTGGTGAGTGACAATAGACTGAACAGTGTGAGATTAGCACCTCTCTTATGAATCCTTCTTATTACCATTTGTGAAGATAAGTCAGGCTGTATTTGCATCTCAAGTTGTTTGTTTTGAACTGCATTTGATGTGATCTCAGGTCCTGAAGTCTGAGCCACAGAAATCTGGGCCTGTATTTATCAAGCATTTCAGAGTACGAAATTAGTCCCAACTGGTAAATAGTTCTCTAAAGCCTACTTCAAGCGTTTTGTCAGATTTCTTCATATCAGATATGACTTCTCTGCTTCTCGAAGATGGTGTTAATGTTTCTTAAGACAAACATATCAGCAGATAGGCGGAAACTTAACAATAACTGAAGAATTTTACTGTCTGTGCAGGAGGTGATGTCTTGAAGTAGTAGTAAATCAAGCTTTATTTGCTGTTACAGCTCATGGAGAACTTTACACAAAGTTCTTAAAATCAATGCAAAGTGTGTTGAAACTGAACCATTTTAACACAGTGGTGTTTAACAGTCATAAAACGAATTTTCGTCATTGCAGCAACAAAGCAATATTAATTTTAACAAAGGATCATATTTACAAAACCAGCTTCTTTTAAACATGTCAATAACATAAATAATACATTTTAATTGTGACCTAGGGACTGATTATTCGACAAGCATGATAGTGGCATGAATCAAACTATAGTAAACAACTTATATGTTCTATACATCGTCAGTGTTTTCGTTTTGCGAGAGACAAAAGAGAGAACATGGGTGAAGGGAGTCATATGATATTCACTAGATGTGAATTTAGGAACCAGATTGAAAATTGTACCAGCTATCACAATCTCATGAAACGGGGACGTTAAGCTTTCTTTTAAAAGTAGTCATTCACTCCTGACAGTCGATTCCTGAATCAACTATTGATTCTTTAGAATTATTCCAAGATGCTTGATGAATACAGACCAGAAAGTCTTTTCAGTTTTGTATCCAGATGGCCATCAGAGAGCACTGTGGCTCTGTGCTCTGTATTGTTTTTTCTTCTGTTATCGCTGTTCTTTTCTTTCTCTTGTGTCTGCTTTGTCTCCTCTTTGCTACCTGATTTTTCCCTTCTCCGCCATTTTTCCCAATGTCGCAACTTCCCATCCCTTCCATATCCCCTCTTTTCTCGTGTTTTGTCCTCTCTTCTTCTGTTGTCGTAGTTTAACTTGACAGACTTGGACTGGAGTCAGCTGAGTAAGAAAGAGTGTGTGAAATATGGTGGCACTCTGGTGGGGAGCTCCTGTAAGTATGTCCCCGACTTGGCGCTCATGTCCTTCATCCTCTTCTTTGGCACCTACTCCATGACTATTTCTCTCAAGAAGTTCAAGTTCAGCCGCTACTTCCCGACAAAGGTAAGACAGCCGCATGTTCATTCATGTCTGTGGGTGTACATTTTCCTTCCAGGACAATTTGAACGCTCCTGCAGGCCCTCCTAGTCTAAAAACAAGTAAACCTGCATGTGACATGCTGGATTTTGGAAATTTGAAGCAATGTCTCTGAAAACATTTCTTTACAAGACAAGGCTGGTGATATTCCTGAAATGTTGCAACAATGAAATTTACAGTAATCACTCAACATACTTAGCATAACCCAACTATTTGAACAGCTATTGCCATGATATGTCATTCTGAAGTACAACTGTAGTCAGAGTGGCAACTTGGCAGCACTGGAGCTTAAACCTGATCTTATCAATAACCCAGAGCTTCAGGTGTTGAGCCCTGAATACCTACAATGGGCCATTTCTAGAGGAATGGAAGGTGTGATTGCTGCAATCTGCTGTAGCTAGCTTGCAGTTACTAGAGACTGTAGCGTTAAGCTGGAAGAACCTGATACAGAACGTTTAACTCTAAGATTAAAGGTTAGCCTTCTCTACCATCTGAGCCACAGCCACCATAGAATTGGAGTGTGGTTAGCGGTAGAGATGGCACTGTGGCTGCTCACCTGACTTGTGTCATTGTGCATGTTGGTAAACCAGCCTCTTGTCAGTGCTCAGTATTTCCATTCTTTCTCCAGTCAACTTATCACTTTGAAAGTGAGATGCTTTCACTGCAGCAATAGGTGTGTTTCTGATACTTGGTCTTCTTGTGCAGCAGCATTTAGAAACCTAATTAAGATGTACGCATGCAAGAGTGTCCTGCTTTCTGTCAACGGGCAAATGACTTGTACACGTTCTGAAATCAGGATGTGATGTTCTAAACAGGATACATGTGTCCTTGTTCAATAGCAAAAATGTGGAATATCACCAGCTTTTTTTATATAAATCTACCAAATGTCCCTCTGAGCTATCGCCCTTCCTTCTCCTCATCCAGAGCAGCACCCTATAACCTGCATATCTATATGAGAACTTCCTCTCCCATATTTTTTTCTCCTCTCCCTGAATGCTGTCCAGCTCCGTACCCTAGTCAGTGATTTTGCCATCATCCTTTCTATCCTGGTGTTCTGTGGGTTGGATTGCCTGCTGGCGCTCGACACACCCAAACTGCACGTGCCCACTGAGATCAAGGTTCCCTAAACGCCTCTCCCATCTACACAGTTTTCTTATTATATTACCACTGCTGAATACATTCATTTCCTTAATGATTTATACATTTCTAACCAGCTGTTTGATTTTGTGCGGATTTAACAATCAATTTACCATCTCTTCTTTTATATGTTCCTGTTTTGATTCCCTCATGAATGCACCTTTTTTTTCTTTTTTTGGACATATATCTCCTTTTCTTACTGTCATGTCCCACGTCTTTGTTTTTCCTCCCTTTATTTCTGGTTACTCCCATAGCTAAGGAAGCTAATCAGTGATTTTGCCATCTTCATGTCAATCATGGCCTTTGTGGGTCTGGATATGTTGATGGGGTTAGACACGCCCAAACTAATCGTTCCAACAGAGTTCAAGGTATTTGAATTCTCACTAAACTATGTCAGAATATGTGTGTATTTTTACCATATCACCTAAATTTATATCAAATGACTCCTCTTTTGCATGTGCTTATGTGTTTTTTGTCTGCATGCATGAAACAGCTTTGAAGTATTTTCCACTGCTTTTTCACTCCTCTACATTTATCTAATAATTGTAGTTTCTTTTCAGAGTAATTTGACAGTAAAGAAACATTTATAAACTACATATATATATAAATAAAAGTACAGCTTATAATATATGCATAATTAAAAATGAATCTCTAAAACTGTCTCAGAACACTCATATTTTAAGTTAAATGTATTTTCCAAAAAAGACAGAAAGAGACAAAACAGACAACATAATATAAGTAATAGTATAAGTTAACACTAATATATATTGCAGTAATATTATTTAGAATTCTTTTGGCCTCAATAATTGTATAGTGAAAATCTCATTTTGTGACAGCCATAGCGCAAGGTAATTTCATAAAATACTAAAATTTCAAAAGTGAATTCAAATATTTGTAGTAGAATTTTCTTTTTTCTTCTTCCTTCCATGCCCATTAATCACCTCCCACGCCCTCATCTTCAGACACATACATTGGAGAGTCCCAACTTGGACTAAACTAAAGCATCTATATTAATAATCTAAAAATATACTAAATACACTAAGTCACTTTATAATCTCTACGAACATTTTGAATGCCTCTTGCTTAAAGTAATGTTTTTACCCTGTTATATTGCTACTTTCACTTCTGTACTCTTTCCACCCCTGTATGCGAGTATATTTATTGCTCTGTTACACGAGGAGATTTGAAGAACTGATCCCCTGCACACCTTTGCTATGTATTTATTTGTTATTATTGTTTGTGTGCGATGCAGCCAACACGCCCTGACCGTGGCTGGTTGGTGATGCCGTTCGGTAAAAATCCCTGGTGGTGGTATCTGGCAAGCTTTGTTCCCGCTCTCCTCGTCACTATCCTCATCTTCATGGATCAGCAGATCAGCGCTGTCATCGTAAACCGCAAAGAAAACAAACTGAAGGTCTGCAAACACACAAGAGACAAAAGTCAAGTCAAGTCACCGTTATTTATACAATAAGTTTTTTAAAACAGACGTCAAACCAAAGAGATGTTAAGTGTTAAGTGCAAATATTAGTAATAAGACCCTACAATATCTGTTATTTAACAAATGTACCAGTTTATCAGTTTTACAGACGTAGCTAACAGCTTAGCATGCAGCTGTTGCACCTATTGCAGCGTTCCTCTCATGTGGGAGGGAAGCTAATGATGGGAAAGATTCCCATTTTTACGACTTGCTCCATTGTGTGACTGCTTTTGATTGCAGCTGTCGGTCTTCCTCTGCTGTTGCTTACATTGACATACATTGGATTACACAAAAACTATCAAGCTGAGTTTCATGAAACTCGGTAGAGTGGTAGAGAAAATGAAGAACCCATTAAATTATACTGCAAATCCAGATCACTTCATTTAAAATATCAAGATATTGCGCTGGCCTTGGTGGAAGACTGTGCTTTCCAAGGGCCCTTCTGGTTACTGAAGACTGACATTGACTCAAAGTGCTCTCCTTTTGAGATAAAAGATTAAAATGACAAATTTAAATGACAAAAAGATGTAAAAAGTACAAAGTATCTCATCTCATCTCTAATCTCAGGGCACAGACAACATTAAGGAGAATCTTACAAAATTTTGAGAGACTCCCTTTGACAGATTCTCTTTGACCAGCACTTATTAACAATGGTGACAGAGTAATGTTTAATAAATACACATTAATAAAGATGCTGAACTGACTGCTACGACTGGCCCAAAACAGGATGTCCTCAACACCAATCAACTGCATTTAACCAATAAAGTAGCAATAAGGATAGTTTTGTTTTGCAGGGAAATTGAAACACAAGCCTAGAGTTTAACTTATAAAAATTTATTGTAATTTCAATAGTTAAAGTGGTTATTGTGGCGAATGAAGGCATTTGGCAGCTCTACATGCCACAGTAGGCTAAGACGTGAGGGTTTAAACACTGATGACGCGCAGACCAAACATTTGCATACGTCACGGACATTTATTGTGGAG
>NW_007577940.1:556325-574984 GCF_000690725.1 Stegastes partitus | reverse complement strand
TAAGGTGAGCACACTCTAAAACCACTCCCACCTCCAATCACCGTGGTGCTGAATGCACGTTTGCAAAGCGCATGCACACACACACGTACACACACGTACACACACGTACACACACACACAGAGACCATTCACAAAACCCTGGGAAACCCACTTGCCCCCCTGTATGGCTCCTACAGTGGTTGTAAAAATTGCATTTAATCATTCGGCCATGCGATCGTGGATAGACCTGAATGGCTTTATGCTTCTTGTCATTGTAGAAGGGCTGTGGCTACCACTTGGACCTGTTCTGGGTGGGTGTGCTAATGGCGGTGTGCTCCTTCATGGGTCTGCCCTGGTATGTAGCAGCCACTGTCATCTCAATCGCACACATCGACTCTCTGAAGATGGAGAGCGAATCCAGTGCCCCCGGAGAGCAGCCACAGTTCCTGGGAGTCAGGTGAGATCATCCTGACACAAAAATGTATCCACTTATTTGGCATCAATATTTCGAAAAACCATAATGTATTGTCAAGCTATTCTGACACTGTATGGGTGTTTATGGTTCTTCTCCACTGTATGCGTCAATAAAATGATATTGTTTTATTTCTAGAGAGCAGAGGTTGACAGGCATCCTGGTGTTTGTTCTGACGGGACTCTCAGTCTTCCTCGCTCCTGTTCTTCAGGTCGGTTGGAGACAGATATGCTAACAGAGATGGTTTGACTGATATTGCTTTTCCATTGGATCTGTTGGTTTTATTTCACACTTAGAGGACTCCTGACTACCTTTTCCACTGGTAGCCCTGGTGCTACTAACTTTCCTGATTGCTTGCGCCAGCACAATTTGGTCTCTCGCTCTCATTTTGGTGGAGCATTTCCACAACGGTGAATCCACCCTGCATGCTGATGAACTTGTCTTTGCATACCCTTGTTTTGCATTGATGTAAACATTGAAGGAAAGAAAAAGTAAAGTAACACTGCCTGTCCTGGGCAGGGCCCCCAAATTAGTCCAAAAGGTTGTGTATGCGACCATTTTGGTTGTAGTCTGGGGCCCTGACTTGCCGTTTAATGTTCTGCTGTTCTGTTTGTCTCAGTACATCCCCATGCCAGTCCTCTATGGAGTCTTCCTCTACATGGGAGTGGCCTCACTGAGTGGTATCCAGGTATGTTGAAGTTCACATACATGCAGTATATGCATACAGCTTTACACAGTAACTTATATTTGAGTCACAGGTGAAAGCTAAAAGATTACTTAAGGTTTTTAAAAATACAATGTGCTTAGGACTCACAAAGGGCAGGAATAATTGATTGATGCTTCGCCTTTCAAACTGTGTAGGGTTCATTAATTAAGAGATAAGATTTACCTTAATATATCCTCAAAGAGATTTCTGTGACAATAAAATGCTTCATATACAGAGTAAAAATAAATATATATATCAGCAGAACACTGTATATCAAATGCTGATTAGGTATGCATTTTAAACATTGAAATAACATTTCAACCTAACATAACATAACAACACAACACCTAATTTTCATTAGCTTCAAATACTGAAAATACAGACTTAATCCACATAGTTTACAAATCTTAACTGAATAACTTGTCACATTTCTGCACAATAAATTTACGTGCATGGGTAGTGAAATGCTTTCACTCTGTAAAGCTCACTACTGAAGAGTATCATCTGATATTTGAAGAATCTAAGAAGAAACGTCACCTGACAACATGTTCTGATCTGTTCCAGTTCTGGGAGCGAATCAAGCTCTATCTGATGCCATCCAAACACCAGCCAGACTTCTCCTTCCTGCGTCATGTCCCCCTCAGACGTGTCCATCTGTTCACCCTTGTCCAGATTGTCTGTCTGGCTGTCCTCTGGATCCTCAAGTCCACATTCCTGGCTATCATCTTCCCAGTAATGGTGAGTGTGTTACTGTGTGTCTTGGATACACAGTGTGTTTTTTTTGTGGTATTTATCAAGGTATTAGACAGTAGCATGTTCTTTCGGTAACAGGGGTAAGAATAGAGGCTAAAAAGGTTCAGTGGTCAGCTATAAGATAAAACTTCAGAAACGTCATTGAAGATGAGGAAACATGACACCTGACAGTCGAGCAATACGCCCTGGTCTCTTGTGTAATGTGACCAAAAACTGTACCAAGACATAGATGTTGTATCAGTAACATCACCTACAACGGCAGGAAGCAGGAACTACAGAAACAGAACAGTTCAGGGAGAAAAATCTGGCAGTCTGTTACTTGATCCCGACTTTTACTCTTGAGGCGGCGGTTTGTTTACACTGCTGATGAAGTAACCTGTTCATCAAGTGCAAACTGTTTTTCATGTGTGTGTAGATTCTAGGTCTGATGGTTGTAAGGAAGCTGCTGGATCTGATGTTCTCACAGCATGACTTGGCCTGGCTAGATGACATACTGCCCGACAAAGACAAGAAGAAGAAGGAGGATGACAAGAAAAAGAAGAAAGAGAAAAAGGTGGCAGAGCCGGAGAGCGACGAGGAGGTGAGAATCTCTTTTCTTGGTATTCACTGTGTATTTAAATGTGTCACTCCATCTGTTGTGGGTGTGTCTTCCTGGGTTTGTTTTCTCTGACTAATACTGTATGTTTCTCCTCTCTGTCCCACAGTGTTGCTGAAAAGGCACTGTACAACACTTACTACAGTCTTCTTGTCTGTCCGTTCCTCCTTGTAGTTCCATCTGTTCACCTCTCCCACGTTGCTACAACATTTTACAAACTAGCCTTATCTTGTGAGATCCCTGTTTGTCCTGCATGCCAACAGCCTCCTCTATCTGTCCCTCAGCCCATCAGCTCTGCCCCCCCTCCTGTGAAGATTCACATGGAGGCAATAGAGCCCCACGCAGAGCCAGACCCCTCCCACGTTAACCCTTCTACCCAAAACCAGACCTTTGACTGTGAGTACATCAACCATTTCCTCCACCTATCATTGTATCCGTGTAATTTGTTTTTCTCATCTCTGATGCTTTGTAGTAAATGAAGTGCTGATAGAGAATTTGATAGATGTTGCTTGTGACCGTGGATGAATTTCAACTAAACCTACTTACAATGCATTGTGTACCTGAAGTTTGGTTTGTATAAGTGCGGTTGTGTCAATGTATTACCTACATTAGATGGCAGTTGGTGCACCCCCAATTTGTTAAAGCAGGCAGGAACACCTTCATTACTGTGGACGTGTTCTGAACCTCCGTTGGTTTAAGTGTGTGTTATAGTGAGACTATTGTCGCCGCTTCTTCTGGGAACTGACATTGCTCTCTTCAAAGCCACCAGGCTCCATTTGTGGGGGGGGCATATTCTAAATATAGCGTACACTTGAACTTATATTGACTTTGGTAAGGGGTTAAAAATGTTTTGCTGCAGAACTTGTCCACAGCAGTGCATTACTTAACTTCAATGCAGTTTCCTGTCTTCTCCGCCAGACTCCTAGTGTGCACTAATCACCATCTGTAGGTAACACCATGACTGTGCATCGTTTGTAAATAAACTCATCTTTGTTACAATAAACGCAACCACTGCATTTAGATGGCCACCATTTAGATAAGTCTGTGTCTATTCATGGTATATCTAAGTGCTAAAACAAAAGCAACGGAACCTGCTTGAGTTTTTTGCACATACTTCACCTATTCTTCGAAAGGCTTGTTTAGTTTTGTCTGCTGGGGAATCAGTGGAACTGAAACTCCTGTGAGGACAATGAGTCATGTGAATCAAGGTGGTAACGGGTGTTAAGCTGTCTGGTTGGGGTATCTCAGGACTGCATTGTAAAAGGCACGCTGAGGCAGAAGCTTGTCCACCCTGAAGACAGAACACCCAGGAATAAGCAGAACAATGGAGTAGTTCAATGCAGTAAGGAGCACATAGACCTGTGCATTGGATAAATGGCACAACACAGGAGAGCCAACTCTGCAGGACTCAGCAGTCGACCTACAGGTGGACACATTTTTGCCACAGAAGACCAATGGTGAGAAGTATCCATCTACGTCAAGCTGTAATGACCATCGCCACAGAGAGAAGACTGTCTAGGACACCACTTGTCAGACACTTAAGATGCAGTCTTGACATCCCTCTACAGACAGCTTAACACCCATTCACCTTGACTTATGTGACCGGAACCACAAGGCAACAGTCCACTTACGAGATTCTGATGCAAGAACTTCACATCATATCCAAAACTCAACTGATTTAGTCAACAAGGTCCAGAAAGTGAAACTTCACTGTCTCACCAAGGACATTTCATTATGGGGCCCCCCCTGGAATCGAACCGCCAACTTAGTCCAAGTACTGGACAACTCGCTGGAGTCTTAGTCAGGGATCAGCAGGTGCTCCCAGGCTGGCGGACCCCCTAGAAAGAGGATAAGACAGAAAAGGAGGCAGAAGTAAAGGGACGACAGGAAGAGGAATGGTTGAGGTGTGGTCCTGCTCCCGAACCTCAGCCAAAGATTTTATCTCCATTTAATTATGGGAATCCAAAATTGTGAATGTGAATAATATTTGATTGACTGTACAGCCCTATCATACAGACCAACACCTACCAGGACATGAAGTCAAGGTGTTTAAATAGCCCATTCAAAACAACACATGTTGAGCCAAACCCTAACCCTAACCCTAACCCTAACCCTTTCTAAGGAAAGAATAAGACTAACATTACAAATTTACCCAACAAGCTTAAGTGTTAAGGTTAGGAGCCTACAGTATAATATGTTATAAAAATTTCACTGGTTAAAATAAATATTAAGTAAATTAAATATTCATGAATAAACCTACCCAAATTTAAATATTAATGTTAAGACCCAACAATGTTATTTATCAAATAATTCACCTGACAAATTTAAATATTAATGTTAAGACCTAGCAATGTTATTTATTACATAATTCACCTAAAAAAATTAAATATTAAGATTACGACCTGTCAATATTATGATATAAATTTACCTAAATAATTTAAATATTAAAGTCAATAGCCTACAACATTAATTTTTATGTAAATGTAGCTGACTGAATTTTAAATATTAATGTTGATACAGCAGAGTGTTTGATCTTCTCCAAACTCAACAACTCAGTGCACTTCAGATCCAGCAACACTCTTAGACAAAAGCAGTTTCAGACAGAGGCTAAAACAGCCAAATCCAAGCCGAGCACTGTTATACATATACAGTCTAATGCAGCAGGGAGTGCACAGACCTATGTATGGAGGAGACTAAACCACCACCACACAGGAGAGCAGCTTCTCAGGACCGCACTCAGCAGCATCTAAAGGATAAGGGATGCTCCTTTGACGAAGGAAAATTCACATTGTGGAAAGAGAACACAGACAGTTTGAGAACCAAAGAAATTAGGTTGTTACCGTAGCAACCAGAATTATCATGACCTTGATGATTCTACGCAAACAAACTTAAAAAGCCTTTCAGTTGACAGGTGAAACGTCTTAAAGAACCAATCCATTAGTTAAATATTAAAACACGTCAGTGGTCCAGAGCAACCTCTAAAGATGAACTAGTTGAAAAAAAATGCACCAGATTCGAAATCTGTTTTCTGATGGTTCTATTTATCTCTTTGTGTGTCTTTGTTTGTGTTCATGTTGCTCTGCACTCGTGTTCACTTACCTGTGTATGCTTGCTTTGTGTTGTTTTGTACATGTCTGTGTGTTTCCTTACAGGAGATGAACCCCTACTCGACAGTCACATCCGATCAAAATGAGCTAGACCGCAGGTACTGTGTGCTGAAACTGCACGTGCCCTACAGTGATCTGATATATTCACCTGACAGGAACACTGGCTGGGACAACACTGTCACTTCTAGACAACCACACACATAGTTACGTCATAGAAACACACAGTTCTCAGCTGCTGTGTCACTTCTATCTATATGTACAGTATGTTGGATGGTGATTTTAGGCTTCAGCATTTTCAGCTGTAGAGTATATTTGGATTGCTTACATTGTTTTCACATTGCAAGCATGTACAGTAGAGCTCACATAGAAATAACTTTCATAGAAACTACTGCATACAGTGCAAGACATAAATCTTAATATTTAGTAAGTACTCAGTAAAGTACATTTGACTCTGTGGGCTCCTCGCTGCTTCTCTCTACCAGCTGCTTGCTTTTGGGCTGTTGTTCCTATAGTGCTTTGAGAAACAGGAATTATAATGCTGCCATGGATTCCATAAGTTACGCTATCGGCTACAACTTGACCGTGTTTTTTTTAGTATGTGTTTGTTTACATATTGATTATTACATTTAGCAGGTCCTGTTATCAGTTTATTCATGAATGTACAAACAGCCATCACTGTATTACTGTAATACTGAAGGAAACTTTAAAACGTGTTGATTCTCAGGCAAGTTCAGGGGCCGGTTTCACAGAGATGGTTTTTAGACTGATACATAGTGTTAAGTCAAGGCTTGATTTGTTGAATCCAGATGATTCCAAAAACTGTCTCTACAAAAATCAATCAAATAGTTCTTGTAACAAACCAATGACTCATTTTGCTTTTTTTCCAGCTGATCTAGGAAAAGGAAATGTATTTGATATAATCTAATGCAAACTAGACAGTTTCACAAAAAGAAGACAGACTTATTTCAAGTGTAAAAAATTAGCCACACTCTAGAGCTAATTAATCAATTAAATGATTAGTTACCAACTATTAAATTATTTGCCTTGATAGTTGATTATTTGGTTTAAATAATTAAAGAAAAAACAAATTAAAATTCTCTGACTGCAACCTCTTAAATGTGAACATTTTCTGGTTTATTTCCTCGTCTATGACAGTAAACAACGATTCTTTGGGTTGTGGACAAAACGAGACATTTACCATCTTGGGCTTTTGGAAACACTGATCAACATTGTTTTCCGACATTTGCAGCCTATCACCTTGATCACTGAACTAAATGATTTTTTTCATTCTTTTCTGGTTCCTTAAATGTCTGTGATAGTCCTGTCAGCGGTGGGATTCATAATGTTGACTGTTGTTGCAATTTCTTTTGTCATCTGTTCTTTTTTCTGTTTTTCCCCAAAAATATCCTTACAACTGTTAAATTCTTCCAGAATGCAAGTTTTCTTTTGGAATGATCAGTGATTTGACATTCAGCCGTATTACTTAAGGTCTTAATTTACTCAGAATTCGACAAACTACTGTTGGTTAGATCTGAGCCACAGTTGGTGTCTCTCTTTGTGAAACCAGCCCCTGGAAGTTTATAGAACTATTTTTTTCCTATGATTTCCAAACCAGACTTACAAAAGTTATTTGTGACAATATCTTTAGAAAGTGTAAGTCACACTGAATTTAATATTATATATACTTCTGACTTCAGGATCAAGATTTCTGATCAGATGGTTTTAAAGGACCTACAGGGTAACACTGGTTTATTTCTGCCATTAATATGTCCAGTGTGTCTCCATGGGTTGTGCTAACTTTGCATTCCCTATCTCCGGAACAAGTTGAACAAATATGCAGTACTTGCTGTCTGACAGCTGGCTTTCCACAACCTCTGACATGTAAACAGATTGCCAGATGTGGATGAACATGCAAGTCAGGATTGCAAAGTGAGCTGATTTCAGAGTTTGCTTTCAGTCAGACAGAAAACAAACTTTAGTTGGAAACCTGCAGGAGCCCATTCGTGCTGCACTTAAACTCTACAACAAAGGTGAAGTTTGTAAGACCCATGGAGCCACAGCATCCGTATAACTGAGGAATACACCAGGTTAAATTAACCTGAATTATCCTCTAATTACCTTTAAGAGTGGTGTCTCAAAGGCCCTGCCGGTGAGATTGCTGGGACAAACCACCATAACTGATACCTATGTGGCACCAAATATTGTAGCGATTTCCTGAAAATGTAATACAATTTCCCCTAAACTAATGAAAATGTAATATAACCGAATAATGTAATGACTTGACTGATAATGTAATAAAAGCTTCCTGACTGATACTCTAATAATAATCCAGAGTTCTACATTTTGTGTTCAACCTTATAGAAGGTGCTACCTTAACCCAAACCCTTGACCACAATTTCCAACACTGCCTCATGGAAACACCCTCAAAGCAACTTTACTGACACTTCCTTTGAAGAGGATGTGAATCAGAATTTGTAACTCCTACATACATGACACCTGACGTAAACACACATAACCTGTCAGAAATGTTTGTTCCACCTGGTTATAAAGTACCTGGTCACTCTTAATGCCTGGAACCTTTAGCCCCAGAAATTTTTTAAGTAGCCAAAAGGATCCCTTAGACCATTGGTTATCTGTTTTTCCACTTTGGTCTGAAGAACTGCAAAAATTTGGCAAATTGGTCCACTGAGGTCTAAATAAGGGAAGACTGTTTTTACAGGTCTTTTTTTGTGCCTGTCTTTACTACAAACTGCTCCACTCGTGTCAAGTAAGTGGCGGTAGAAACTATACATCAACAATGATGCCTTATAAAGGCAAGAACAGATGACACTGTAACAACAGTAAGCATGGCTGAGATTTACAGGTCCCATACTGTGGCCTTTTTCCACAAATGAATGCAGGTCTTGTGTGTCCCCACAATCGGTCTTTTAATTTTTCAGTTCAAAATGCTGCAAAGATCGTTTATTTCACCATGACTGTATAACCCCTGGTTGAAGCCTTAGTCAAAATGAGCTTTTTCCCTCAGGAAATTAGGAGCTCCAGGAAGAACACACTGAGTTGGAGATGGACCACTATTGGTCAGTCAAGTGTAAGGAAGCAACTGGGTCTAACTGTTTCTGCCTTGAAAAGATGGTCGGCCAACTAATTGTGGAGGGAGTCTGAGGAATAGAAGAAGTAATCATTTTCTAACAGCTTCTGTTTTACACTAACAAGTTTATAACAACCACAAAATACAGTGAAAATGGATTTTCACCATATGGGACCTTTAAAGGCATTAGATATGACATTCAGAACCACCAGATGTCAGAATCTGCCACGTGGCCTGCAGCTCAGTCTGACTCATTGGTATCAGCCCGCCATTGGCTGCTCCTGTCAACCAACTTTCTCCTCTTCTGCTATCAAATTGTTGCCGTTTTCCATATCCATGTTGCTACAGGAAACAACAAGGATTTGGATTGTGCAGTAACTGAGCCCTGATAGTTTTTTTTTTTCTTTGTTCTGGGAATTATCCATTTTAGTGATAGTGCCCATCTCTCCCTGCATGCAGATGTTCAATCAGGAAAAATTCCACCCGTCACTATTTTGAGGGAACATCAAAGCTCCATCCTTAACTTAGCTCGACCCATGATGACTGTGATTAGTTTAATGAAAGTATAAACAAGCCAGAGCACTTTTTCCTACAATAGCAGAATGATAGCGTAGTGCAACATATTGTACAGAGTAGACTGACTAAGTGATATATATATATATTCTTATTTTTATGTTTTTAAACGTACATTACTTGGCTACACGTCTCAAGTGAGGGACACCAATTTATTACTCTTGTGCTTTTGGTTGCATGAAAATGTATAGTTAAGGGAACTTTTGCTCAGATTTATTATGTATAACTTTAACTAGGGTTGCAACTAGCAAATATTTTCTTGACTGTATTATTGTAGTGTAGTGTAGTGACTGTAGTATTATCTGTAAAATGTCAGAAAATGGTGAAAAAATATCCATCTGAGTTCCTCAAAACCTAAGATGACCAATGCCTTGTTTTGTCCACAGCCCAAAGATATTCAGTTTACAGTCAGAAAAGAGGAAAGAAACCAGAAAATATTCACATTTTAAAAGCTGTAATCACAGAATTTAGGCTATTTTCCACTAAAATGTTACTCAAACTGATCTGTTGGTTATAAATTAAATAGTTGGCAATCATCTGTTTTGGAAAAAAAAGATCCACCATGTTGTGTAATAATATCATTAGGAAGTCTCATGACATTATTGGGTGTTTCAATCACATGAAATGACAGTGTCATTACATTTCGATGAAATTAGTCCGTTATAGCTGTCCCTCATTTCTTCCTCTGCTTCCCCCCTTTAACTCCCCCTCCTCCCCCTCACAGTTTGAAAAGCCCTGCTTTACAATTAATTTTAATTTATTTAACGCCGCTGGAAGGAGCCTCCTGCTGCTTATATCACTGCAGCTGCTAGCAATTCTAGATTGATATTTAAAACCATTTTTAACGGCTGCAGCGTGTGTAAATTCTGCATTACCAACTGGTTTGTCACTCTGACCTGCTTCTGATGATGCAAACAGCATCTGCCAGTTTCATTAGGATTATCACTGTGCACCTGACTGAAGTGTAGATTTCAGGTCGGTTATCCCTACTGTTGATTCAGAGGATAATTGTGTGAATGTTAGTTGTGAGAAGTTACATTGAGGAACATGTCTACAAGCAACTTTTTAAAAAATCCTAATCCAAGTAAGTGCCCCAAATCACTCAAACCCACTGATCAGAAGTGTTACTATCAGTCAGAGCTTCAACCTTTACATTAATTAATTAAAAGTTATTTAACAGGCTACAGCTTGTTTTTTTAGTATATGATTGTTTACATGTGTATGATGTACAAACAGCCGTCACTGTATTACTGTGATACTGAAGAAAACCTAAAACCCTGATGACTGTGAGTCAAGTGTAGGACCCGGCTTCACAGAGAAAATTTTTAAACTGTATCAGTTTTAGTTTGTTCTTTTTTGGCATGAAAAATAGTAACCAGTGGGAAAAAAGAAAATACAATTCTGTTTGTAAACATTATGTCAAAATTATGTCTTTTCAAAAATAAAATAATATTTCTTAAAACGAGCTAGAAGACAGTTTATCTGGGAGAAGAAAATAGTTTTAGATCTGGTCTAATACAAACTGCACAATTTCATAAAAGGACAGGAAGACTGACTTATTCTAAACCTGCAAAGTTGGACACCTCAGTAGAATAGAAAAGAACAATTTTTTATTTATCCCACATTGGGGGAAACTTACACGCCACAGCAGCATCCAAAAATATAGAAAGAAAAGTACAAGAATATAACAATATTTAATAATAATAGTATTTACATTGAAAAGAAAAATAGATTGTGCAAATTCGCACAGTGAATTTGATACATAAAAATGCCAATGTTTTCAGTTTGGTCAACATCAGCAAGTGATGCTGATGTACAGTCTTATAGCAGTTGGCAGGAATGACCTGCAGTAGCGCTCTTTCTTGCAGAGAGGATGTTTGAGTCTGCTGCTGAAGGAGCTACTTAAAACCCCCCACAGTGTCAGGGGTTGTCCATGATGGATGTGAGCTTTGCTAAGCTTTGCTGGGGGAAATTTACATGCCACAGCAGCATCCAAAAATATAGAAAGTACAAGAAAATAACAATAATTAAGTAAACTGCAATTGCCAGGACATGCGAAAAGTCTCTTGGCAGGTAAAACGGCCACGAACCAACCGCCAGCAGTTCAACATCCCTCGTGCAGCGCAGCTCTTTAATGCTAACGTGCCCAGCATTACACCATCTCTCATTCACATATATGGCGAGTCCCCCGCCTTTCTTCTTTCCACTCTCCCTCAAGCTCTGGTCTGCTCTGACCAGTTGAAATCCGTCCAAAGGACGGAGCGAGTCTGGAGTGAGTTGGTTCAGCCACAACTCTGTGAATAACATAAGGCTACATTCCTGATACTCCCACTGCAGCCAGGTCAGTGCTGTTAGCTGCTAGCTGCTAGCTCTTCCGGCCCGTGAGGGAGAGATTTCCCATGATGATGGACGGGACGGATGGCTTGTACCGTCCACTCTTCTCCTGAAGCTTCACTCCTGCCCTGCATTCCCTCTTCCTCCAGCTCATCGGGGATATCCAGTCTCTCCCACGATGGTGGCTTGGCCTGGCTTAGTGCGAACAGTTTCTCAATGGCTCAACGGCCCGCCAGACGCGGCCTCCAAAAACTCCCAAAAAAAGCAAACAACAGACAAACCAAAACATGCATCTGCATCTCCACTTTTGTGGCACAGCTGTGTGAAATTAAAATATTTGAAAGATAGAAGAAAAACCAAAGTAAATAGCCAAAAACACAGAAAGTAGGTAAGAGCCGCTGCAACTGACTGCCACTCTCACGGCGCCATAGCAAAAAAAAAAAAAAGTAGAACAAAAAAAAAGAAACAGTAGAGCTGGGTGAGCTAGAATGATTAGATGTCAATCTATTAACTTCATCCCCAACTGTTTTGATAATTGAGAAAGCTTTTTCAATGTGAATATTTTCTGGTTTCTTTCTTCCTCTGTGACAGTAAACTGAATATCTTTGGGTTTTGAACAAAACAAGATATTTGTCATCTTCGACTTTGAGAAACACTGATTTACAAGTTTCACAATTTTCTGATTTTTTATGGACCAAACAACGAACAGATTGACAGGGTCGCGGGGCGACTGGAATCTATCACAGCCGACTCAGGGTGAAGGCAGGAGACACCCTGGACAGGTCACCAGTTTATCACAGGGCTACAGAGAGAGACAAACAACCAAGCACACTCACATTCACACCTACGGACAATCTAGAATCACCAATTAACCTCAGCAAGATTTTGGACTGTGTGGGAGGAAGCTGGAGAGCCCAGAGAGAACCCACCCTGCACGGGGAGAACATGCAAACTCCACGCAGAAAGATCCCGGGCCGTGAATTGAAACCAGGACCTTCTAGCTGTGAGGCTGTGAGTGTTAACCACCACACTGCCATCAAAACAATCTGAATTCTTAAATTAATCATCCTTCTGTGATTGAATGCTCTGGAGTACTACTAAAGAACAGGTATTGAAAATTAAAAAAAGAACTGATGGCAGGCTGATGAAAGGAGACATTAGAAGGTATGTTTAAAAATAAACGTTTAATATTATTTAAATGTAAATATGCTGGATGTAGTACAGTGTAAAATATATTTTCAACTGATATCTTTAAACTGTTTACTGGTATTTTACAGATTTTCCCTGTTTTATTAAATTGAAGAAAATATCGAGTACAATCACAGAAAAGATTATCTTTTATGATGTTTGACCATAAAATGACACAGTTTTACTGTATTTAAATCAGAAAAATGTTATTATACAAATATATGCCACTATGTAAAATAAACATTATGTATATTAGGAATTGCAAGATGATAAATCATTTTTTTAACTGTTGATTTTTCCTGTTCTGTTAAATTAAGTACAAAAATAGTCCTAAAAGTATTTTATTCTTTCACAGTGAATTTAAAATCACAGTGTTTTACTGTATTTTATCTTATTTATAAAAATCTCATTATTTCACAGATATTTACTGTTATTTTCATCATTTTTAGTTTTGATATGACAGTATTCCACCGTTTTTAAATCTTTTTTTGTGGTCGTAACGTTGCCATATTTTAACCATGTTTTAATTGTTTAATTTTGTTGGGGTTGTTTTGTGTTGGTGGTGACACATTACCAAAGTAAGTCATCAGTTTACTCTGATTACTTTTTTGTTGAGACAAATAAGTTAATGTGTTGGTTTTGCAGTTCAGGTATGTTACCATAAAAATGTGTTTTCTTGTTCTCTCTGCTCCACTGCAGTCATCTGACAGCTCTGGTTGCTGCTCATTTTGTATCTTCACATTAATGTTGTGACCCCCCACATTTAACCCCTTGCTGGGGGTCACTGTGTCAGAACATCATTCCAAATAATCCATAAATTAAAAAAAATATGTAATCATGTTACACATTTTAAGTACATTTGGCTGAGAATACTTGTGTTCTTTTTTTCCTAAGATTGAAGTAAAACAAAGAAGCTTTAGAATACTAAACATGTTGCCTTTTAATTATCACTCCACCATTCCGTCACCACTCCTTCATCTCTCCTTCACCACTGCTTCATCACTCTGTCTTCACTCCTTCTTCACTCCTTTATCACTCCTTCACTCCGTCTTCACTCCTTCATCACTCCGTCTTCACTCCTTCTTCTATCCATCTTCGCTCCATCTTCACTCCTTCACCACATCTTCATCACTGCTTCATCACTGCTTCATCACTCCTTCACCCCTCGACAACTCTACAAACTGATGCAGAACACTGAAGCACACAGCTTCCACTTTTAACTGGATGCTTTGTGTATTTTAGAGCTTGTGTCAGTGACCTCAGTTTATTAGAAACACTGAGATAAATCTACTGCAGAACAATCTTAGAAAAAACCTGAAGTAGGTTTCCACTATACTTTACTAAAGAGAAAGATACATGGAAGGAAATATCATCTTAAAGTAATGGTTGTTTTGCTCCTTCTGGATATTTACTCACTGTGGCTCATTTTTAACTTGAACATAAAGTCTATAGAAACAGAAACACCATGACGAGAAGAAGAGAGAACTCAAACATGTCTTCTGTGACACATTTAGCTTGTCAAAAATCATAAAAAAGTTGAATTTCATATTTGGCATCAACATGTCCAACATTTTCTAACAAATGTTCACAGGTGTTACCAATCCTGGATAAAAGGTGGTTCTACATGTTATAGATATTTAACTATTTATATTTTCACACTTCTCTGCACATCATCTCTAGAAAAATACTTTGTTATTCTGAATGTGTCTTCCAACAACTTGCTCCTCTGTATGATGCTACATTTATTTTATTGATCCAGTATGTTTTGTTTTCCTCTCTTTTCTCTCTTGCCGTCTTCTCTCTGCTCTGTGGAAACACTGCCTGTAGTTCAACTGAAAACTCTCTGAATTTTAGTCACTTGATTGTTGGTCAAAGCTCAGTCAGTCATGGAGAATTATTTAGACTGATGATTTGTTTTTTTCACAGAATCTGGTGCAAACACTTTGTTTTTGGTTCGATTTTAAATGAGGCATGTAGAATAAAGCGATTTTGATCACATATCAGGATTTTAAGCTTGGGTTCTGGCTGATAAATGGTGTAGTTTGGATGATATTTAGATGAAGTTCTGATAGACTACATGATGTACTCTATGGAGGAGGATTTTCTGGAGGTCTGTTGTGTTGCACTGAGCTCGCTGTTGTAAACTGAGACAGAGAGTAACAGTGTTCCACCACCACTGTTCCTCAGCATCACTCTGCACCTGAAGATCTCCTGCCCCTCCTCGCCTGCCACCTCCCTGACCAGCCTCGCCCCTGCCGACCCTCCTCCGCCTCGCCGGCCTCCACACCAGCCACAGGTCAGCATTCGGGTGGAGTCAGACTGCGAGGAGTCCGGTTTCTACTCCTCACAGCAGCAGCAGCAGCAGCAGTCGGGCCTGTACCCTCCTCATCAAATATCTGAGCCCCACAGAGACTGCTCCAGAAGGCCACATCCTCCCTACAGTGACTCCTGCGCTGAAACCGTCCTGTGACCTGAGCCACGGTGCAGAGTGTTGCATGCTGGTTACAGCTCCTCATGCGTCGCTTCACACTCAGCCCTCCCGACACACTAACAGCTCCATCATTAATTGGATTTCTATCATGTTTTATTCAGATCCTCAGACTGTCCGAGCACTCAGCTCAGTGAACGAATCTCCTGTAGTGACACGAATAGAGAGAGACAACCGAAACGTGCTAATAATGTATGAACCCTCTGTGAACTTGTGTTAGGCCTCATCAAGAGCTTTAGTTTTTCTTCTGCATTTTAAAAGTGGTAGACAAGAGGAAGATTTGTGTGAATTCTCGATGTAAAGCCCCCAAAAATGCAATAAAATGACATTTAAAATCTGTTTGTTGATTTGCAGCTCCTTCTGCATTAATGCTTTTTACTGCTAGAGGTTATGAAATGCTTTGTGTTATTTTTTTCCTTAGATGAATCTCCATGTCTTAGAATATAACATTGAAAGTGTTGTAATAGATTGTACTGTTAATATTTGATTGAAACAGATCAATATTTGTCATCTATCATAAATTATGGTTAATATTTTCTTACATTTTTAAATAATTTGAGTATATTTTTGTCAAAAACACTGGTGAGAAACAAGGGATTATAACAGCAAGATAAAGCAGAAACTGACTGTTACCCTTAGAACAGGAACAATCAGCTAATTAATCATTTGTTATTTTTCAATGCAAGAAATCCCAGGTTAAGGATTGTCAAATATGATGTCTATAACGGAGCTACGTTAAGATTCAGACCACAAACTTCAAAATAAAAATGTAGCAGTGACAATATAAAAAATACCATGGAAAAGATTTGCTCTGGTCATTCCAGTTAACTTTAATTTGCTATTAACATTCCCAAAGATTATTCTTGTAGATTAATTGCAACAACTGGACTTGGTTGAGCTCCTTCAAGACGTCTCACCTCTCATCCAAGAGTTTCGGTGAGTCCCCCTCGTTATGTGAGTCGTTAGTACTCCCCCTGCCAGTGTCCTTTGTCCTTAAGTTGCAGCCACTCCACAAGTTCATGACTCAGCATAGAAGAGCCAGCTCGTCATTCGCTGATTCGCTCATCCACACACACATTCATACGAACTGCCAACCTTACGATTAGAGGACAACCCGCTCTGCCACCTGAGCCCACATTGTGTGATCATTACTTCAATGATGTATCCGATGGTCATTTTAATCCCTATACTGCTGGACAGTCACATCAATGACAGTGTAGTATCATTTGATTTATCTTTATTCTAAAAATTTGAATCTGCAAAATACTTACAGCTTTAAAATAAATGGAAATATTCAAGTACATAAAAGCAGTACTTGGGTAAATGTGTTTAGTTACATTCCAGCAAACACTACCGCTCTTAGTAATGTTTGGACCAAATATGAAATTTCTTATCAAGTGAGAATTAACATTTTTCATATTTTAGCAAATAAACAATCCATCAACTCATCCATTAGGCTTATAATCACTGGCTACAACCACAATCACTGCAAGATGGAAACTAAGACACACTGGGTTTAACAGTTCTTTTCACCATTTATGTTTAGCAATTTACACATTTCCATGATTTCTTTAAAGCAGGACAGGTTTGAGCAGCAGTTACTGTAGACTTTAAGCACAGATCAACTCAGGGATACTCTGATGATTCAGTGGCATGTATCAATGGGCAGCAAGGTGAGTACAGGAACCTGATGACAGCCATCACTGACTGGACTGCTCAGAACGTCCTTCTGCTGAATATCTCCAAAACCAAGGAGATGGTCGTGGATTTCCGCAGGCCTAAGTCCCTGCTGTGGCCAGTCATTATCAGAGGAGAGGACATTGAAGTGGTGCAAACCTACAAATATCTGGGTTTGCACCTTGACAACAAGCTACACTGGTCCACAAACACAGATGCCCTGTACCAGAAGGGGCAGAACCGACTGTTCTTCCTCAGAAGATAAAGATCTTCCGATGTATGCAGTGAAATGCTGCATATGTTCTACCAGTGGTGGTCAGTGTTCTTTTCCATGCTGTGGTCTGTTGAGGCAGCAGCATGACAGAGAGGAACACCAAGTGGCTGGACAGGCTGGTGAGGAAGGCTGGCTTTGTGCTTGGCATTAGTTTGGACTCACTGAGGACTGTGGCTGAGAGACGCATAAACAGCACAGTGCAGACCATCCTGAACACCGCCAGCATCCTGGCTGGACAGAGAGGCAGCTACAGTGAGCAGCTCATCTCACTGCACTGCAAGACTGAACAGTTCAGGACATCCTTTGTCCCCACAGTCACCAGGCACTAGAATATCTCAGTCAAGAGCAGTGGCTACTACATTTCAATGACTCATTCCAACCATGCAATAAACTGATCACCCTGGGCCACTAGGACTCATGCACCTACATACTCATTGGTAGTTCTATTATCTCACATTGCACCATTGTACTTTATCATACTCTATGTTTTGTATTCTATACTCTCACAACATTCTATTGTGAATACCATCAGTTTGCATGTTATTGTAAGTACTTACGTTTGCACACTTCGGTAAATACCAGCATTTTTATGGCATCTTATTGCAGTTTCTTTAACCAACACAATCTACACCTCAGTTGCATGCTCTTTTGTAAATTGTTCCTCGATCTATTGTAACATGTGTGAGCTACTGGATACATTGAGTTTCCCCAAGGGGATAAATACAGAGTCGCTCTCTCTCTGCTAACAATTTAATCATGAAAATTTGAATACTATGAAGTTAAAATATGTTCTATTGTGATGTCACTTTTTTTGGCTTTGCTTAGCATCACAATTTTTTTTTAATAGCATAAAAATCAAATTTGGGAAAACATTAGACCTCTTGCAGGCGTCTGCTCAAGTACGAAATAATCCAACGACCAGCTGACAGTGAGAAGTGATTTTATTTGCTATAACAACTATAACAGCAGGATTTCCTTGCTCGGGTTTCAACATCATAATAAAAACAAAGAATTTCAGGCCTCAACAGATCGATGTAAAAAAACAAAACAAACAAAAAAAAAAACTTAAACTTGACAGAACTTCTAGCACTTTAAATCCAATGTGTTTGTGTGTTTTCTGTTACTGAACTCAAATATCAGCAAAAGCAGCAAAAATTCAAAGGGAAGTTAATAAAATTCTGTGAAATTGAAGTTCAGGAATGCTCACACTTTATTGAAATGCTAAAAAAAAAAAAAAGGAAGTGAGTGGCACAACACTGTGAACTCTGGGTTAAATGGTAGTCACACTAGGAAAGCACAGGCTCCTTAGTTTCCTCCACGGAGACGCAGGACCAGGTGGAGGGTGGACTCTTTCTGGATGTTGTAGTCAGAGAGGGTGCGACCATCTTCCAGCTGCTTACCAGCGAAAATCAGACGCTGCTGGTC
>NW_007577940.1:550879-556020 GCF_000690725.1 Stegastes partitus | reverse complement strand
TTGCCAGTGAGGGTCTTCACAAAGATCTGCATGCCTCCCCTCAGACGCAGCACCAGGTGGAGGGTGGACTCTTTCTGGATGTTGTAGTCAGAGAGAGTGCGACCATCTTCCAGCTGCTTACCGGCAAAGATCAGCCTCTGCTGGTCAGGAGGGATCCCCTCTTTGTCCTGGATTTTAGCTTTGACGTTCTCGATAGTGTCGCTGGGCTCCACCTCCAGTGTGATGGTCTTGCCGGTGAGGGTCTTCACAAAGATCTGCATGCCTCCCCTAAGACGCAGGACAAGATGGAGGGTGGACTCTTTCTGGATGTTGTAGTCAGAGAGGGTGCGACCATCTTCCAGCTGCTTACCAGCAAATATCAGCCTCTGCTGGTCAGGAGGGATCCCCTCTTTGTCCTGGATCTTTGCTTTCACATTCTCTATGGTGTCGCTGGGCTCCACCTCCAGGGTGATGGTCTTACCAGTCAAGGTCTTCACAAAGATCTGCATCTTGACACTGTAGACAGAAAAAAAAAATTGTAATTACACAAATTTTAAATCATTTACATATGGGATGCAAATGTTCAATTACTGGTTTTAATTGATAGTCTGCAATGTTGTCAATAATCATTGAACCATTTGTGTGAATGGAGAGGACATTACTCCAAATGCTGATAAGTTTTTAACCACAGACATGATTTTCGCAACAAAGTGTGTTGGCTACTTCAGCCACTCTAAAACAAGAACGCTGTCCCAGTAGACTCCATCTGGTCTTAAACACATGAGCTCTGGCCAGAAGCAGACAAACGACTGAGAACTGATGAGCAGTTAAATTAACAAGTTTTTGTTAACCCATCTATGAGTCAATGAGCACTCTAGCTACGGTGACTAGCAGTCATTTTAAAAAGTTGTACACATGCAGGGATCCTCCCTAAATCAAACTGAGCACCTACACTTTTCACTACTCAAAAAAAACAAAAAACAAACAAAAAAAAAATCATTTCAACAATTAACCTGAAAGCATCCTTTAGGAATCCAACATAAATCTGGGCCGCAACCGAAGATTAATTTATATATTTAACCTTTATTTAACCAGGTTAAGACCCATTGAGATCCAGGATCTCTTTTACAAGGGTGACCTGGCCAAGAAGGTAGCAACACACGTCAAAATATATATAGCAAGATAATTAAAAACCATTACAAAGAAACATAAAATGTTCAGATATATAACATTACATGAGTTGAATTAAAATGTACAAATTGAAAACATACTTGAAATCAATGCAAATGTTATTTTAAAGTGCAGGAATTAAAGTGCACATCAATCAAAAACACGAGCACTGATCAATTTTCTCACATTGCCTAGAATTTTACTAAGTGCTTCAGGTGCAATTAGGTCTGGATGGTTTAGGTCTTTCTGCAGTTCATTCCATGTAGTAGGGGCACCCAAGCTGAATGCTTTCTTTCCGACATTGATTCATTCTCAGTTCCCAAATGTTCAAACTGCTTGTTTGTGTGATGATTCCGCAATATACTCTGTTTACAGTGACACTGAACAAAGTAGAAAATTATGTCTGAGAGGATAGCAATGCTCAACAATTAATGTATTTCAAATTTAAATGTTAACAACTCCGTTAAAAATACCAACTATAATTTGAGTTATACACGATGTTGACACAGACGTTACATTTATTTGTTGACTTTAGAATCGAGAGCAGTTAATATGCTGACAATGTGTCATGTGTTGAAGATCCATCACATGATTTAACTATATTACACAAATACGGAAGTTTTTTATTTGTAGAACAAATTACATTGCGGATCACAGTTTCAGGTGCTCAGTCCTACCGAGAGTCGCTCAGCATTTCTGATAATAAAAACAAAATCTCCAAACGTCAAGTCCGCTGATTTACATCAAAATAGCTATAGATGAAATGCATAGTTCTTTACATATTTATCAGTACTCGTGTCATCTTTGCAGTACACTGTCTTTTTGCATACAAATATTATTTAACGCTGCGCCAAAATAATATTTTGGATTCGTTGCTAAGCTAACAGCTATCGGACGCTGCAGTTTTATCGGGCTACATTCACCGATTTTCAGTTCAAAGCTTTGTGTCTACTCAACAGCCATACCTTCAACAGTTTACTGGGACAAACGTGTTAAAGTGAACGCAGAAAGCTGCTCAGCTGTTCTGTTGAACGGCTGGGAAACTGTTGGGCCGGTAAACCAGCTGACGGGCAGCGAAGCTCATGAGCTCACGTTGCTAAGATAACCGGGGGCCGGTAGAGGTGTCGGGCATTTGTCGTAGTTCTGGCGTTACCCGGTATACAAATGAATCCTAAATATATTTAATCTCTTGGAAGGTTGGTTTTCTGATCTTTACAGATTTACTGGAACAATTTCCGATAACAACCGGTTGCTAGACGGTTTTTTTTTTTTTAGGTTAGCTTCGGCACTAAGTGGCCTTTTGTGCTTAGGCCGTGATACCGTTAGCTGCCCAAACAGCTGTCGTAGCTAGGTTGACTCACTTAAATTAACTATATAGCTAAATTAAATTAATGACAAATAACGTAAAATACAACAAATGGCACAGACATGGCCACTGCAACTGTATAAAGCTAAAAATAAAAGTAAATAAACAACTTACAAGCAAATTGTTACACCAGTGTAGACCAATCTTCACTCACGATCCTGTCAGCGTTTACTCAGATGAAGAGCAGCGGAAAGGTATTTATAGACTGCAAGCCCGTATCCTTCCGCCACTCTACCCGATAAAACTAAAAAAATATAGTTCTCTACAAAAACAACATAACGGTCATTCCAGAATTGAAGGACATTTTACGTCCCAGCCATGAAATTTCATACAATCCATGAACAAAATATTAAAGCATACAGTTTTTGAATAAATTGTACTTGTCCTGAGACCAAATTCAAATAAACTGGGAGAAAATGTTGATTCAAAATATTTTTTAAAATATCAAATATGTCTGGAGTACCCCCTAAATTGCAATTTTTCTCTTGTCCCAGCCTCTTGTTGACCAAATTGAATCTCACATAAAACAATTAAAATACATTTTAAATTTATTTTCTTCTGTATTATTTTGTTAATAGATGTCTCTTGTCATTGGGGAAACATTTGTTTTAATCAACAAAATGTTTTAAATATTAATTATTATGCAAGGAATCTATGTCCCACAACATGCATGCAACCCTGTTACCCTGACATTTTTAGCATAGTGGTAGTAGAAGAAAACAGTGAGTCACATGACATAATGGAATTAACACCATCAAACAGTTTCCTAAAAGCATGGGTAGAGCAAAGGTATGTCCTCTCTTCTATTCTTCATATTTTTGTAACATTTTCAGCCTTACTTGAATATCTCACTCTACCCCATGCAACCCTGTTAAGCAAATTATCAGGATAAAACAAATGCATAATTTTTTTAAATTTACAAATTTGCTTTAGTAAGATTGTCCTCTTGGTCAGTAGTAACACCTACCTAAACAGCTAGTTTTTAGTCCTGAGATAAAGTTAACATTAGCATGAATTTACAACCCTGTTACTGTGATTGGAGTAACAGGGTTGCATCTCCTCCAGTTTACTCATAATTAACAAACTATTATTTATGATTCAGTTAAATAATTTGCATAATTTAGTGACAACCCAGCACCGAGACCGAACCAATAACCTACGACAAGGGCACTGCCGGCAACTTCCAGGTATGCAATTATTGTTCACCACACTACACGGTTAGACGAACTCACCCATGTGACTCCTCCACTTTTCTGGGGAGCAGGACACAGGTGATCGCCCTGGACGCAGCAGCTAGCCCAGTGGACTCTACCTGGAGCAGCGCATCCACCTGGGCCTTCATCAGCGCAGCGAGGAACATCGAGGAAGATAACTCCACTCGCGAACCAGGGGCTCATCGGAGAACGCGACTCGCGACTCGCGACCACCACCCCTTTGACAGCGTTTATGGATGAGGATTTTACAAGGAACAACCCATCGCCTTCCAGAGCTAACGTTGCTATGGATAGCAACTCAACAACTCTACCAAGGACACGCCCCTCACATCACTTGACTGTCAATCCTGGTAAAAACTCGAAGGCATGCGACACTAACTCCAGAACTGTAGCAATTAACAAGCAAGCAACAACAAAGCTATTCAAAACAGTAAAACATGCAAGGGTTTTGTGGGACCCTGCACTAAAACCTAAAGGTATATTTGGCGGCCACCTAAACATAAGAAGTGCCCCCTCCAAGTCGGAGCAGCTTCAGGGGTTACTTATAAACTCAAACCTTAATTATTTATGCTTATCAGAAACTTGGTTAAAACCCACCAGTCCTTTAAGTGCCATATATGTGCCAGGCTACAGTATGTTTAGAAAGGACAGAGTAAAATGTAAAGGTGGAGGAGTGATGATTTATGTGAAAAACAGTTTACAATGTACGCAACTCAATCTACCTGAAAGTAGTCTGAGTGTGTTGTTGTTAAGATTACACTGTCTGCAGAAATGTCATTCGTAGTACTAACGGTCTACCGACCACTATCTGCTAAAGACTGTTTTTTTTTTGACAACCTGATAGAAATGATAAAACCAATGACCAGCAAGGAAATCATTCTTATGGGGGACTTTAACCTTAACTGGCTCGAAAAGATGTGCAAAGAGAAAAGCGAAATCACCCAAATTCTTTATAAAGAAACAATACAAACAGATAACAAGGCCATAGCCAACAGCTTCAATGACTACTTCATTAATTCAGTGCTTGAACTAGGGAAAGAGTCAAAGCCAGCTCAGCCTGCAGCCGGCAACAGAAAGTGAAATTAAAAGAATACTCTGCAGATTTTCAAAATCTAAAACTAAAGACATACACAACCTAAACACAGCAATCATTAAACAGAATCATGAAGCTCTTACAAAACCAATAACAAAATTAAGCAACGCCTCAATCCAGAAAGGCATATTTCCACACAACTCAAACATGCTATAATGTTCAGGTTCTCTATTCAGACATGTTGAGTGTGCTTTTATTACCTGACAGGTGCCGGCTGTCAAAATCTGCCGGCTGACACGTCACCCGCTGTCAGTGTCATCTCTGAAGAAGGCGAGAGTTTTCGCCGAAACTGTCAGGTAATAAAAGCACACTCTACATG
>NW_007577940.1:534117-549549 GCF_000690725.1 Stegastes partitus | reverse complement strand
GGTGTGGCCCTGCGGTGGACTGGCGACCTGTCCAGGGTGTCCCCTGCCTTCGCCCTAAGTCGGCTGGGATAGGCTCCAGCCCCCCCGCGACCCTAATGAGGATTAAGCGGTGTATAGAAAATGGATGGATGGATGATCAAAGAACTCAATAACGTAACAGTACAAAAAGACGAGATCTTCATTTCTCATGACATCGTATCACTCTTCACCAAAACCCCAGTCAATGTCACCCTACAGATTGTACAGGAACAACTACACAAGGACAAAACACTCCACAAACGCACAAACCTCACAGTTGATGACATTTACAGCCTTTTACAGTTTGTCACCAAATCCACTTACTTCCAGTTCAGTAACATCATTTATAGTCAAAAGGAGGGATTCGCCATGGGAGACCCCCTCTCCGCCATAATGAGCAATTTTTTTATGGCTGTCAGGTAATAAAAGCACACTCTACATGTCTGAATAGAGAACGTGAACATTATATTATCAGTAAGAAGACATGATGAACGTTTTTGAGCCCTCAAACATGCTGTTGTCATACCGATACACAAAACCAGCAATAAACTTGATATATCAAATTATAGACCTATCAGCATACTCCTGGTGCTAACAAAAGCTATTGAAAAAGTGGTCTCTGGACAACTAGTAAAACATTTGCAAACAAATTCATTGTTTCATCCCATGCAGTTTGGATTTAGAAAATGCCACTCTACAGGTACAGTATGCTGTCACCTCACTGAAAACATTAAACAATACCTGGATAAAGGGGGAGCAGTTGGGGCCGTATTCCTAGACCTTCGAAAGGCATTTGACACCATCAACCATGAAACCTTGCTTTCAAAACTGGCAAACAATGGCTTATCATTAAAGACCGTAAACTGGATGAAATCATACCTGTCAGATCGAACTCAAACAGTGCGAATAAGTCAGACCCAATCTACACAAAAAACAAGCACTACAGGCCTTCCTCAGGGTTCAAATCTCGGTCCAATTCTTTTTGCACTATATATCAATGATCTGCCATCAGTATGTGAATCTGTTAAAATACAAATATTCGCAGATGACACAAGTATCTACACATATGGAAAAAACACATCAGACGTTGCAGCAAAACTTACAAGTGCAATAGGGAAGATAGCTCATTGGTTACAAGATTCCTGCCTTACACTAAACATTGACAAAACTGCTACTATGTTTTTCACCAACAGACAAACAACAAAGACTGTACCGCATCCTATCATAGCTGTAAACAATTCATCAATCAAAACTGTAACAGAGTACAAACATATAAAAAAGATTAAAAAAAAACTTAAAATACAACTTGGCCACATTCAAAAACATACGTAATTCTCTCTCCTTAGAGGCAGCTAAAAGTTTTTTTCATGCAATGATTCTGTCCCAATTTACCTACTGCATTACAAGCTGGTCCCAAGCCAACAAAACCAACCTAAAGAAACTAGAAACTATCTATAAACAGGCTCTAAAAATTTTAGATAAAAAAAAGTAGACAATATCATCACTGCCACATTCTGAAAAAACATAAAATGCTCAACTTCGATAACTTCATCTCTTTATCACAAGTCAAACTAATTTTTAAGATTGTCCATAACCTGGCCCCTCCCCCACTCAAAGCTTTTGTATATCAGACAGCAGAAACGGCCAGAAGAGTAACCAGAACAGCTACCAGGGGACACTGCAACATTCCAAGATGCAAAACATCATTTGCCCAGTCTGCCTTCTCCTGTCTAGGTACAAAGAAATGGAATGCGCTCCCCCCACCAATCCTGAGCTTAGACAACGTCAGAAGCTTCACAAAAGAAGTTAAAGATTGGTTTCTCGCAAACCAGAAATGTGTGCATTAGTAAATGTTTTTAGTGTAATTTTAGGGCCCCGAGATATGTGTCTGTCACTCCGGCCTTGTGGTATGTGTTGGAGAAGACTGTCTTTTCTCCGCGTGTTCATTTGTAAAGGTGAGACAAGAATCAGCTTGGTCTCAATTAATCAATTTAATCACACGCTGAATTTTGCATGACAGAGCTCTGGGTTAAACTCTCCCTGGCATCAGACAGAGTAAGACTCCTTCCCTTTCCCTTTGACCCTTCTTTATACTGCGAAATCACATGATGTATAATTGTTTCACAAAACAGTTGGTTACAGCCCATTTTCATCACACTTGAGTAATTGTATCCTCATCTGACTCCGTCAGCTGCTTGTCCTGTAAAACCATATAAGGAAAAAACCCAAGCGCCTCACAGAAAGAAGAAGTTTCGTGATTATGTGCATATATGTAGCTTCCTTTATCTTTTAAGCCTTAAGAACTATACTTCACACATTGTATGATATATTTATACACAACATATGACACAAATATGTGATGCCTGTTTTATTACTTGTTGTGATCATATACTTTGTCTGTTGAGTGATGTATGTTCCTTTTGTGACGAATGAATGAATGTGGGTGAAACACTGACCGCACTGTAAATACGGCACTGTGACCTCTGCCCCTTCCCCAGGACAACAGATAGAAATTACCGTCCTTGCTCTTGAGCATAATGTAATTGTATATTGTCCTGTCAATAAACAATAAAATAAAAAAAACATAAAATAGATATGTATGCACCGAGTGGGGGAAAAACGCTTTTTCTGGCTGTTGAGGGAGGATCTCCATTGATATCCCTTTGAGGATATGCTGACCATCATTCCTCCATCAAAGTCTATTACCTCACCCCACATGGCCATTGCAAGAGACATGTGGAATACTCTGGTCAGACATGAAGTGTAAATCTGAGTATTAGAAGATAGATGTTCTAAAGCAGATAGCAAGTTTTCAGGCAGCTGTGAGTAAACGTGATGCTGTTAATAAGGTCGGTAGCCAGCTGTCAAAGTTAATGTGAATGTTCCAAAATCAGTGTTCTAAACCAGATGGCAGTTTTCATCCAAGTATTAGGTGAATTTGTTTAGAAGCCTGGTGTTTTAGATTGGACACACCCATTTTCACATTGCCTTTTGGACCTTGGCTGTGGAAGTGTGACTAGTTCTACTTGGCCATGACCAGTGTTTACAAAACGTACACCAATATTTTTTTTGTTGGTTTGTTTGTTTGAAGCAAAGTAGCAATTGTTTTTATTTAGTTTTTTTTATTGGAGGAAATAGTGCAGACAGTATATGTTAATGTTTAAATGAAAGTCAAACAATATTTCTGTGGTCTTGAATATTTATTTGACACATTTACATAATGATCTAGAATCAAAAGTAATGTAGCTATTCAACCCTGTGACTTAACGCAACCCTGTTACTCTAATTTCAACCCTGTTACCATATCATTTTAATTAAATCATAAATCATAAATTAATTTCTCTGCTCACATGGGATTGACCAATTGACCGTTAAAGAGTTTAAGTAATTATATGCATAATGTATTAGAGAAAATATTTGAAAGTAAATGCTGAAATAAGTAAAGTGAAACCTGCCAATATTGAAAAGTTGGGAAAAGTAGATTTCAAAAGTGACTTAATTTAATTCAAATGAAGTCATATCTAAAATCAAATGGTTATTCTGTTATAATATTACTTTATGTAACCAAATGGTAAGGGAATTATAGTTAAAAAATAAATTCATCTACCTTTTTCAGGTACTTGAATGTTGGTAACAGGGTGGCGGCAAATATAGCAAATAACAAATAAAGCATACAATAAAACTTATGCCTTTGATCGCTGAGATGAGCCAATCAAACTTTTTATAGTTGATTACCTATTGTTGATGAATACATGACAGAAAATTGAAAAAGAGAAGGTTTATTTTTCAAAATTTTTGAAGCCCAAATGTCCTCCAATTCTGGAATGACCCATAAAACAATCCTGGTGGGAACTAACAATACACATACCAAATAAATAAGAATTCGGAGATTGCATGGAAACTAAATGGGAAAAAGATATACAGTGGAAGAATGTTACATTAATACTTATACAGTTTGCCCCGGAAACAGGTTGTACTTTTTAACAAAAGTTTTGTACTTTCCTTTTCCCTCCTCAACACAGAAACAAAACAAGTCAACCAAAATACAAATATCTTTCTTAAGCACCTACAAAGAGAGATGACAAACTATATACAGACTCAAAATGACCAGAAAGACAAGAAAACCAACAATAACTCAAATTGAGGTAAAAGTGACACCAAAACACCGGAAAGTGATACAAACCATAGAGAAAGAGCTGTCTAAAAAATCCAGTTGCAAAATGAGTGACAACAGCGAGAAAAGGATCACAAAGACGCATTAAAAGAAAACGCCAGATTAAAAACCAACCACAAAAAAGAACCAAACCAGCTATACAGATGGTGAAACAATTACAAGAGACTCTGAATTGTGAGGGTCATAGACTGGGTTCACTGTGTTTTTGGGATTTTGTCTGTCTTTGTGTTTTGGTGGGTGATCCTCTGTTCACTGCAGGCTGGGCGGAGCCGATCAGGAGAGACACGCGCACGCTGGCAGCTGTGGCTCATCGGCTCATTAGCCGTGCCCTGCTTATATACTGGCGTCTCACAGAAGACCGACGCCAGAGGATTGTGATACCTACCTTGGGGTACAGTCAGGCCACGAGCTGCTACACATTCCTAGCATTCTTGATGTTCTCTAGCTTCGAGTTTATGGTATATGTTTCTCTGCCTGTTTCCAGTTCTCCTCCTCGGCTCCAGCACTCGGCACACCTCCAAGCACTCCAGCGTTTGTCACCCACGGGAATTCACAACCACGGACACCTTCACCGGGAGACCCTTCACGAGAGCAACCCCCCACGAGCACCGAACCCTGAGCACCGGACCCCTGCGCACCACCCCGGTTTCCCTCGTCACGGCTCCCTCTCTGCACCGGGAAAAACTCCACGGACCAAGGCACTCTCAGGCACCGGCTCTTCGTGCACCACCCTCGGGACCCCCCTTCCTCGGATCACGACACCGAAGACTCCACTCCTCCCTCTCCACGACTGACATCCGTGCACCAGATCCCACCACCGGGTTATTCCCCACGACCGGCAACCCTTCACCGAACTTTGTTTCTGCCTCCTGGTGCCCATCACTCCACCACCTTCCCTAATAAATTCTGTTTCCTTTAACCCTTCTCCCCATCTCCCTTTTCGTTTGGGTCCACCCGCACAGTCACTGAGCACGAACCGTAACATGAATGATCAGAAAAAGACCACAAAAAAAAGCAAAACAAACACATAAACGGACAAAAACAGCCTTTAAGGAAGCAGAAAGCAACTTCTGGTGCATTCTGTCCTTGTAAAAGAGAAGAAATCCATTTGAAAGAAAAAATATGCTCTTGTTATGGCAAATATGAAATAGAGTTCAAAGGTTCCATGTCATTAAACCATGTTGTTTAAAGATAACATCGTTAATACAGTCTGTGGTGCTCAATGCAAAGATGGACAAGTTTTGTTGGTGTACACTGCTGTTGGTTACAGCTATTGACAGATTAGTTTTATTTATATAGATCACAAATTTTCCTCCAAGGCTTTTACAATCGTTTTTTTCCGACCCCCTTGCAGTTTTGAGCACATTAGCTGCACAATGGATTCCAAATATAACATCATGACTAAGACCTATATTGATAACTGGAGTGCTGCTGCTTCCTCCTACATCCAACGGTGCTCTTAAGAGAAAAAAAAGAAAAAAAGAAAAAAAAGAAAAGAAAAAAATCCCATATCAAAAGAAATTCATGCAAAGCCCCCTGCAAACAGCGAGATACACAACCACAAAAAATGAAGTGTCAACAGATACAGGTGCAAAGACAGAGAAAACACTACAAAGAAACTAGAAAAAAAGCAAGCAGGAAAAAAAAGAAAACAATGCAAAAATGTCCATATGTACAATTTTACCGTTCTTTTTTTCCCCAAGTAAACAATGACAATCAAAAAGATAGAAAAAAAAACACTAAAAAGGACAATTACAATATTTAAAATGACCACTAAAGAGAACAACCATTTAAAAAAAAAATATACCAGAAAGAGGAGCATACCAGTCATAACAAATAGAGAAGCAACTATAATGAGGCTGAAAATACACCCCTTCCTTTCAAACTGAAAGTTTGAAAGGAAGAACATGCTCTCTTTATGGTTTGGAGTGAAATATCTCAACAATTATTGCATCAATTGTTATTACATTTGGAGATCCATATTCCCATCTGGATGAATTATACCAACCTATACCACCATTATCAGGTAATAAATTTAATTAACCCAGAATTACACCATGGTAATACCCCCTCAGCTCTGAAGCCCAGAATCACTACTCATATGAAGTGTTACAATAGCTACCATTTCATTATCCCTCATTGTCACTGATTCTTTACCTCAACTAGGAGATGAGAAAATATGATGACCTCTGTGTCCTTCAGTCTGTAATGACAGTTTCTCTCTTTGTGTAGGAGCAGTGTAATGTGTGACTAACTACACGTTATTAGGTTTTGGCAGGGGATAACACTCTATCAACTGTCTCATCTTTCAAAGAGTTTGATTTCTGATTGTCATTAACTAGGAAAACAGTTTAAATGTGCATTCTTCTGTCAGACCTGAGCCCCAAAGAAAACTAAATATCTGTATTTGGTATTATAATATGTTCAAGGGCAACAAATTAAATCACAAATGACAACTTGGACAGATTAGATGGTGAACCTACCAAGCACAGGCCTTAACCTCAGTTTGAAGGTTCACAGATACTAAACCACGACAAAAAGACTCACAATGACTACACAGCGACCACAGAGACTTATGAGCTCGGATCATGTAGGCAACTGGTGGCACCGCCAGAAAAAAGGACCCAATTTACCAGCGCTGAACCCATCTTGAAGGAAGTCGAAGAAGTTGTCAGAGCTGCAAGATCCAGTTCTGCTCCTGGCCCCGACAAAGTTGACAAGCAATGCCCACGGCTCCTCAAACGTTTCTGGAAGATCATGAGGGTGATCTGGCGGAGAGGGAAGGTTGCTGAGCAGTGGAGGTATGCTGAGGGAGTCGGGATCCTGAAGGAGGAGGGCTGGAGCAACATTGAGCAGTTTTGCATCATCTCACTGCTCAGTGTCGAGAGCAAGATCTTTTTCAACATCATGTCCCAACGTCAGACAAACTTCTTGAGTAACACCTACATTGATAGCTCAGTCCAGAAGGGAGGAATTCCAGGAGTGCCCGGATGCATGGAGCACACAGAGGTGGTGACGCAGCTGATCCAGGAGGCAAAAGAGAGCAAAGGAGACCTGGTAGCTCTCTGGCTCGATTTGACCAATGCCTATGGATCTATTCCACACAAACTTGTTGAAACCACACTAGCAAGACATCACGTTCTCAGGAAAATCCACAACCTCATCATGGACTATTACCAACAACTTCAGTGCACAAGTCTCTTCAGGGCAAGTAACATCCGCCTGGCATCGCCTTGAGAAGGGGATTATCACTGGCTGCACCATCTCCATAACCCTCTTCTCACTGGCCATGAATTGGATTGTTAAGTCTGATGAAGTGGAGTGCAGAGGGCCCAAGTCAAGATCTGGGACTCCGCAGCCCCCAATAAAAGCCTTTATGGATGACTTAACAGTGGCAACAACATCTGTTCCAGGATGCAGGTGGCTCCTTCCCTGGGCAAGGATGAGCTTCAAGCCTGCAAAGTCCAGGTCTCTGGTCCTGAGAAAGGGTATAGTGTCTGACAAGTTCTGCTTTTCCCTGGGAAAGACCACAATTCCATCAGTGACTGAGAAACCGGTCAAGAGCCTGGGCAAATCTTCAACAGCTCCCTGAAGGACTCAGATGCCATACAGCAAATCAAGAGAGAACTGTCCACTTGGCTCACAGCGATCGACAAATCGGGCCTCCCCGGAAAATTCAAAGCCTGGATCTATCAGCATGGAGCCCTGCCAAGAATACTCTAGAGCAGGGGTGTCGACATCCGGTCCTCGAGGGCCGCAATCCTGCATGTTTTAGATGTTTCCTTCTTCCAACACACCTGATTCAAATGATCAGGATCGTTATCAGACTTCTGTAGAGCTTGATGATGAGCTGATCATTTGAATCAGGTGTGTTGGAAGAGGGAAACATCTAAAACATGCAGGATTGCGGCCCTCGAGGACCGCAGTTCGACACCCCTGCTCTAGAGCCTCTACCGTTGTTAAAGGTACTTTGTAGATGAACAGGGGCCAGAGAGGTCCATCAGCCAGTTTCTTAGGAGATGGCTGGGGATCCCCCGATCCTTGAGCAGCATCGCCCTGTACGGCCATTCCAACAAGCTGCTTCTTCCTTTCAGTGGACTAAGAGAGGAGTTTAAAGTCACCCGTTCCAGAGAGGTGATGATGTACTGGGACTCCGCACACACCAAAGTTGCAGCAGCAGGAATCCTTGTGAAGACTGGGAGGAAGTGGTGGGCGCAAGAAGACGTCACTGTAGCTGAAGCGTGACTAAGGCATAAAGCACTGGTGGGCTCTGTGGCAACGGGAAGACCAGGTCTTGGTTTCCTTCCAAAGCCACGCTACAATCTAGCCCATGGAGAGGAGAAGCGTTGACTGATCCAGGACGAGATACGAGCAAAGGTGGTGGAAGCACGCCACCGAAAAATCGTCCGCATGTCCAAACAAGGATTGTGGACCAGGTTGGAGAAGGCAGATTCCTGCAGAATCACCTGGGCAGAACTCTGGAAAGCAGAATCATCTTGCCTGAAGTTTCTCATCCAGTCGGTCTATGATGCCCTCCCAAGCCCGGCCAACCTACATACCTGGAGACTGGAAGACACTCCCGAGTGTAAGCTGTGCCAGAAGAGGGACACTCTGGAGCACATCTTGAGCTGTGGCTCAAAAACGCTAGGGGAGGGGTGGTACCGCTGGATGATGACCACAGTGTTCTGAAACATTGCACATTTAATTCAATTCGATTTATAAAGCGCCAATTCACAGCATACAATCATGGAAAAAATTATTAGACCACCCTTGTTTTCTTCAATTTCCTATTCATTGTAATACCTGGCACAACTAAAAATACATTTGTTTGGACAAATACAATAACAAAAAAAAGCTCATAAGAGTTTAATGTAAGAGCTGATATCCAGCCATTTTCCATGGTTTTCTTGATAATAACCCAAATCACTTGCATTCTTACATCAACAGCTTTGACATTGAACTGCCAAAAACAGTGCTTTTAGGCATTCCATGTTTTCTTTTCTGTCTGTTTTAGTCACATGATACACACAGGAGTTAGTACTTGATTGCATAACCATTGTTTTTGATGCCTGCAGCCATGCGGCTTGGCATTCTCTCCACCAGCTTCTGACATTATTCTGCTGTCACAGCAGCCCATTCCTGTAGCACAAACTAGCTTTTTTGGGGGCTTGTGATTATCCATTTTGCATTTGATGATTTTCCACAGGTTTTCAATTGGATTTAGATCTGGTGATTGAGCAGGCCAAGGCATGGTTGGAATGTTCTGGTTCTCCATCAAGGCTTTAACTGACCGTGCTGTGTGGCAAGGGGCATGTTACGGGCAAGGCGAAGACTCAAGTGCAGACAACAGAGACACGGTAGACCAAGGCAATTACTACTATGGCCAGCACGTTTCACCGACATCCATGAAATTTGCTGGACATATGCAGCACATCCAGACGAACAAAAAAGCCTGGGGTGCCATTCACCTAAACCCAACAGGAAGTCTGCCATTTAGGATTTTTTGTTTCTCCACCCTGAGCACACTACTCCTAGGGGGTAAACCACAGAGTGCTGAATTTCAGGTAGCATGTACAGTACTATTTGAAGGTAAAAACTGTATTTTCGCCGTGACAGCCCTCTGATTTCTGATCCTTCATCACAAAGGAAGGATGTCTAACGACCCTGTACATGCTTCAATCTGCCTCAAACTTTATATACTTGATCACAGTCCTGCCCTGATGAAACCCATAAGCCAATATCCATTCACAGTACTGTTTTTTTTACTTTTGAAGATTTGTTTTTAATATAGAAAGAGGGACTTTAGTCATGCATTTGGAACCAAAAATATGTCAACTTATCAGAAAATGTATTTAACATATAAAAGTCTATAATGAATACCAATAAATATTTTGCAGTCTTTCTTGGGGTCCAATGGACCCCGAAATACTTTCTACATATGGCAACATGAAAGTCCTGAATAGAGTTGACGTTTCAGAGCTATAATGTGTAGCTGTCAGAAATAAATGGCTGCAGTTAGTTTAAAATAAAAAAAATCAACTCAAAATTCCATAATCAGAACTCTTCTGCCAGCATTCTTCCCTTATTTGCAGCAACAGTGTTGCTTTTAGCGCTCCATTTTATTAACATTTTCCTTTTGAGTAAGGTCCCTTGCATGTGATATGTCCATTTTGTGCAAATAAAGGGTCAAATGATGTGTTGAAGTCCCTCTTTTAAGTGTGTGCACAGATTCTGAAGCAGAAAGCCTGAACTGAAAGAAATTTGACAGCCACCTTTTAATTCTGACTGGAGTGTCAATTTTTTGTCAAGTCAACTATGTCAAACTGTTATGGACTGGTTCAGAGACTCAAACACTAGGCAACATGATACAGCAGACAGGCTGTTTATAAACAATGATTTATTGAACACACAGAAGATAAGTACAGAACTCAAAAAGGTTTGCAGGCAGGGCAGACTAAACCTATTAGAGATTGGCTGAAACAAAACTAAAGACACGGACCCGAGCTCGGTACCACCGAGTTGGGAACCGAGAAACCAAAACTAAACGGAGGAACTACTAAAGGACACCATTAGGTGCTGACGAGGTAACGCAATAAACAGAAAAGGCTAGTAGACCAAAAAGCTATCTATTCAGCTGGCGCTACACACAGACTTAATTCTGAACTGGGAGATACAGGACATTCAGACTAAAGAAGTCTCAGAAGCTAACGCTACATACAGAGACTTAAAGCACTATACAGATTTACACGACATAAGGACGGGCAGACTTAAAGACTGTCTTAAGGCAAGCGCTACATAAGACGGGCTGAGTACTGACGCTAAGTTTATCAGGCTAGCAAAAAACCACACCGGGAGAACCAGACCTGACAGGAGCCGACCGAGTAGAGAGGGGAAGCAGGGAGGAGGGTAGGTGGTGCAGAGGGGTTGGCGTTGCCGCGGCTGCGGTGAAGAGGCAGACGGAGACCGGGAGCGGACGCCAGGGAGTTCAGGGAGGGAAAGGTGAGCGGAGCTGGTGCTGGTGAGCTGACGGAGCCGTAGTGGTGGAGCGGCGTCGGGACTGACGGGTGGACAAGAGCGGGCAGGTGACAGGTGGAGAATCCGGTTCCTAACGGCAGGAGTCGCCGGCTGACGGAGTGGCTGGATGATGATGGCAGATGATCCGGGCTGCAGACGGAAAAGGCAAAGTTAGATTGCGGCTGACAAGAAAAGGAGCTGAGAATAAACAATCTGGGTCAGGAACTGACTGAGGACTGTTTACGGTCCGGCGACGAGTAGTGGTCTGGTCGTGGCTTAAATGCTGATCTCATGATGAGACGCAGCTGCGGCAAACGCACACCAGCGTAATCAGCGGATTGAGATCACCTGCCCGCTCTCTTCATGCACCTCACCAGCTCACGCCCACCTAGTTAGAGGAGAGGGAGAGAGAGAAAGGAGGAAAGAAGGGAGAGAGAAAGAAAGGACTGCCGCTACCTGGCCCTATCGGCAGCGGGCGTGACACAAACTTGCTTCACAGTACAGCCCTCGGCCACAAAGCGAGGAAAACAACTACTAACAAGGCTCAAAATTGCCAGTACTAAATGCAAACCAGTGAAAAAAGACGCAAAATGAAGACAAATAGATGCAAAACAACTGGAGACAAAACAACTCCACAGACACACACAAAAAATGGGCCAAATATACACAAGTAGGTGAAAAACTCCTGCAGGCATAAAATGACGGCAAGGTACACAAAACATATGCTATTTGCAAAATAAGTGCAAAGATGCACAGAAAGAGGATCTGGGCAGCCTTTCACACATCTGTGTTCCTGGGTCTGTTGTCTCATCATCGGTCCATGCAAAGAACTATGCGGTATGCGGTACACAATATGTGTATTTATCTCAGGTCAGACTCACACTCTGTGCTTACCAGAAACTAATATGAACTTAAGTTACTTTTACTCAATCAAAACTACAATTAATTGTGTAAAATCTACAAATTAAAGTATCAACATATATTCTGGTGGCAGCTGTATAAACCCTCTCTTCATATAGACACACAGGAACTCTGCAGCAGAACATTAGTTCTAAACATTCAGAAGCCTTCTTCAGTCAAACTTTACCAGAAATAACTAGATGATCCAACACAAAACCACCTCTGCAGCTGCATTATTCAAAGAATCTGCCACTCCCGAACGAAGAACAGCATGAAGCATCACACTCCACAGCGGCTGCAGACACACGAAGCAATCACACAGTTTGAGGCTGTACACACCTGTCTGAGGATCATCCAGAGAGGCTTCACTCTGTATCAATTCCTCCACAGTCTGCTGCTTCACTCTCAGTGCAACTTCTGACCAGTATGACCTCAGTCTTTTGATGAAACCTGTCAAACAGTGCAGTAGACTGCAGCAGTGACAGTCAAACAGCTGAGAGCTGCTGCACACTTTACTGAAGACACAGGTGTTTCTGCAGGTTTTAAAGCACTTTTCATTCAGCTTGTTTGCGTTTGCGCCATCTTCTGTGCAGATGGCAGTTGTAGATGCTTTAGCGTTTTGGTCTCCTCTTCTACTTTCCCTCCTGTCAGCTGATCCACTCCTCCTGAGAGTCTTCACAAAAATTACAGCTGACAGTGGCTGTTTAATCTGAGTTTGATTGATTTCATTTTTTTTTTCTTTCTTTTTTTTTGTCGGTTCAGTCTTTGATCTAAACTCCAACAATCTGCCAGCTGGCTGCTCTCCCACTAATCTCACTGTTTGTGCTGTGTTTCCATTTCTTAATCTAGCTGTTGTTCTATCCTTCCCTCTCTTAGAGCCCCAAAATGTTGCTCTTCTTATTTTTGATTGTATAAAACACAAGTATCTTGTTTTTGTTGGTTTCTTTACACCCTGTCATCATGCTCATGTTTTTGCCTCACTGAGAGGCATTTCCAAGGGTGTTTTCTGTTTCAGTCTGTGTTTTGCTGCTTGTCTGCCTCATACTCCTCTACAAGTGTTTCAGACTGTATATGTACGTAGCATCTAGTAGCTTGTCAGGTCAGATTTGGGATGAGGCTGCTTTCATGCTTTTTCAGGACGGAGCTGCAATCAGAGCAGATTATGTATTTCTGCAGCTATGAATAAATGAATGAATGTTTTTTTTTGGTTTTGTTTCGTTTACATTATTTATCCCTTAAGGAATATTGAGACACATTAACTTACAACAACCCAAAACACTCCAACGTGTAAACCACTATCATCTGACAGCAGCATCATAAGGACATAAGTCAGGATGTCAAAACAGGTAATTTCATGAAAAATCGATCAGATTTTCCCACCTGACCCCATCAGAATCAACTGGTTTAAAATCACTTTGGTATCATATTATGGATATTTTTAGTTACAAAACCTTAGAATACATCAACCACCAAAGTGGGTCAAAGTTTTGTGTTATTTTCCATCATTTCTGAGCTCTCATAACTACATCAATACAGGAGATAGACAAGTAAATTTTTCAGTGTTGAAAAACACATGGGCTCTGTTAAATACTGCAACCAAATCAATTTCACATCCACTTCAGGTGTCACAATCTATTGTTCTTAAACATGCTTTTCAGCCATGAAAATTTCATGCGTTTATCTCCTGTACTTATGAAGTTAATGAGGCCAAAGGACAACATTTCGACCCAAAATATTCACAATATGAAGGTTTAGTTTACATGGTGCCATTACATTTACTGAAGTTAATGCACAAAATAAATCAGCTGATTCTGATGGAGTCTGGTGGTAAGTTCTTAAAAATTTTGTCTCCAAGAAAATTTTGAGCATCCAACACTTTAAGGTTCACTGTCACAGGTACATGTTTTGTGGGCCAAAATCTTCCATACGCTGCCTCGTGGAGGAAAAGTGGAAAATGTTGCCGCTGGTTTCTGGTTTGGTGATGTAGAGTGGCAGACACGGGGAAGAGGATCTCCCTTCACCTTATCACCTTCAACTGGTAAAATTGGAAAACTGTGTGTTAAAACCTCAGAGTTAACACCAGACTGGTGGACAATAACATGAGTAACTCAAAGCAAAAGATTTTAACTTCACAAGCGACTACGACCAGAGCTAGCAAGTTAGCAGGTAAAACCACACCTGTACAGCATGATGATGATAATGATGACAAAGAGGGTCCTGACGATAGCGTCTCGGAAAACTTTTCCATGAGCCTGTTAATGTCGGAACTGGCCAAATATCAAGCTAATCTTAAGGAAGATATGGCGGCACTCATACAAAACTCTATTAAACCCCTCCAGTCCTCAGTGGATGCGCTACACGAAACTGTTAATGCATTTCAGAGCCGCTTAACATCAACAGAGATACTGGCGGGGGAGAACTTTGAACGGCTGGTTTCCACCAAGGCTACAATCAAAACTTTGCAGATTCAAAATGCCTCCCTGCTGGACCGACTGCAGGATTTAGAAAACAGGTCGCGCAGGTCTAATCTACGCATAGGGTGCGAAGAAGGCAAAGACCCGGCTACTTTTGTACCCGAGTTACTCAGTGACATTATGGGCATCTGGACATCTCCCCCTCAGCTGAACAGAGCGCATCGCAGTCTTGGACCTAAACCCGCAGCGGATAAGCTTGCCAGGCCTTTTGTAGTGTGCTTTCACCGATACCATGACAGAGAGCTGATATTGAGATGAGCCAGACAACATCAGATGAAGTACCAGGGATGCGACCTGCGAGTCTACCCGGACCTCAGTACTGTCCTTGCCAAAAGACGAGCTGCATTCAAGCCCGTTAAGGGAGCCCTCTACCAGAAAGGTGTGCCGTTTCGTCTGCTCTATCCAGCTCGTCTGCGGATTATGTTTAAAGGAGAGAGCCACAAGTTCAATTCACCGGAGGACACCATGGTTTTCTACGAGCAACAAGTGGCCACCTGATGCCGCGGCCACATTACAGGTCAGGTGTATGCCGTATATGTTAGTCTCCACTATAACACCTTCACGCTGGCTTAGCATGAAATAATGAACACTTAAGTCCTTTGAAGTAAAATGTGGGTAACAGTGCATATCACTGTTAGCCTTTACGTTTGAACAAGGACCATGGACATTTAGAATTTTCATTTCATCAGAATCATCTTCATAATTTCTTCTCCTTTGTTAAGTCAAACGTTATAGAAAATTGAGGAACCACATTGTGTAAATGACAGAGTTGATAATAAATAATGGATGACAAAAGGGAAAATAATTATAACATATCCTTTAGATTGCTAAATGTTTAGACTGTCATGTCTC
>NW_007577940.1:530922-532097 GCF_000690725.1 Stegastes partitus | reverse complement strand
ACAATAATTTCCCAGGTCTGGGATAAATATAGTATATTCTATTCTATTAGGTGCTGTCTTGTAATCCTGTATCCAGTTCTTCTTGACCCAGTGATGTATATATGTACATATTTGTTAATTCAGTCCAAATAAATGTGTTCCTCATCAATTTAAACCCCTAAATGTATGTAAAGTGTTATATTTCAACCTCCATTTAGGAGAAACGGCTATTTTGAAGAAAGAACTAGAACTTCCAGTAGCATTACAATACAACGTGATTGGACACACCATGAAATATGTAGTTCTTCTTGGGGTTTATGACTAGGGTTGTGTTTATGTATTAATAGACTAAAATAAACGGATTGAAGTACCGAAAAATGTGTTACTGTTAAAGTATAATAAGTGTAGTATGAAATAAGTGTAAAAGAGTATATCGTATTGTGGTATTTTTTGTGTTTTTATTACACCGGCAGTGTTTGGGGGAAATTTGCACTCGTTGCTAAGGCAACCCTGTTAGCGTCGGCATGCAGCCTTAGACCCGGAAGAGACCCATCCTACAGAGTCTGTAAGGTTGTCGTGTGTACAGTAGGTAGCGGTAATGCACCTGAACGTTGGATGCCAATTGCCAAATCAATAGAAGAAGAAGCAGCAGCTAGGCTTAGCTAGTAGCTAATGTAGCCAGCCTCGATAAGCTAGCTAAAAGCTTCACAAAGCTACAGATTCATTCCCCACCGCTGGCCTCTCAGTTACAATAGTCAGACTATCCATCGCTGCGATCACAGTACATCTTCCGGTTGCCATTTTCCTGCATGTGTCCTTCTTTTCAGAGTTGTATTTGTTTACAGAGAAATGAAAGTAGCGACGAGCATGTGGCCCAAACAGAATAAAAACACTTATATTTTATCACAAATCAACGATAATAGCTATGAACAACATCGTTGGGCCACTTTCAGAGCAATCTCAGAACAGCTTCTCTCTGCCTGGACATTTTTTGCCTTTTCTATTTGAATGAATATGGAGCCTATACGCAGCGCCGGTGTTTACAGAATGTTAACTTTGGTCAGTGTGGGCACACACATCTTTATAGTGATCTCTTTAGTTATTCGTGTGGACGGGCCATAACAGTAAAATTGGTTAATGCCTGACTGTCAGAAGAAAAAACAACAAAAACACCAGAGCATATGCGCTGTCAAAAA
>NW_007577940.1:525225-526872 GCF_000690725.1 Stegastes partitus | reverse complement strand
ATGAAATTTGCAATGTTATAAGAACCATCGGGAACCATAATACTATTCTTGGTGGAGACTTTTATCAGGTCAGGGACATTTATCTGGACAGATCTAGGTTATTGGATGTATTTCGTAGTGCGCTGACAAAGGGCCTACTACCTGTAAGCATGAGGAAAAGTTTGATCACAATAATTCATAAAAAAGGAAAAGATCCTCAGCAATGTGACAGTTATAGACCCATCTCATTAGGAAATGTAGACGGTAAGATACTTGCCAAAATACTGTTAAATAGATTGGATGGTATATGCCCCACAATAATACATCAAGACCAAGTAGGATTCATCAGGGGACGATCATCTGCAGATAACTTGAGAAGGCTGCTGCATATATTGTGGGGAAATAAAGACAGCCCAGACCCTGTCATGGCCTTCTCTCTCGATGCAGAGAAGGCCTTCGGCAGGGTCGAATGGGGCTTTTTATTTTATACACTGAATAAATTTGGTTTTGGACCATCGTTCCTAGCATGGGTCAAATTATTATATGTGGACCCCATGGCATCAGTGTTGTGTAATGGTATCCTGTCGTCTCCATTTCATTTATACAGAGGCACAAAACAAGGCTGCCCACTTTCTCCCCTCATTTTTGCAATTGTCCTTGAGCCCCTAGCTATCGCAATATGAAACAATGTAAATATTATAGGGGTCATAGCTGGTCATCAGGAGCATAAATTCTTTTTGTACGCTGATGATATATTGCTGGTCTCACGCAATCCACAAGCTGCTGCCCTGATAATTGGATCTCTGATTGATAGTTTCTCTCAAATATCTACTTACAAAATTAGCTAGACCAAGTCAGAAGTAATGCCCACATCAAACACCTCCACTGAGTCAGTTAGCAATGAATGGCCATTCAGATGGGTCCCTTCAGGCATGGTGTACCTGGGAATTAAACTTCTGGGCAACATTATGAAAATGATGCAGGCTAATCTCCAACCTATTATACAAAATATAGAATCCTTGTTACATAACTGGAGTAAGCTGAATTTATCACTACTTGGTAGGGCTTAATAAAAATTGTTATAATGCCAAAGGTCAACTATATAACTTATATGTTGCCACTCTTCCTTCCTGTTAAACGTTTAAAAGAATATGATAAATGCGTCGAATCATTTGTATGGCAAGGGAAAAAAATCTCTCTTCCACCGTATTAAGTTGTATGCTGCAATGGATGATGGGGGACTATCCCTTCCAAGATTAGATTGGTATCATTGTTCGTTCTCACTGGCACAACTGTCAAGAAGTAACTTACCCCCTCATGGAGCCCCTGTCTGGGTGTAAATTGAAAAATAAATACTTGATCCTTTTTGAATCTTTTGTGACCAAGACGGGTCGGTCTCTACCAGTTCATAATCCTATGTTAGAATTCTCAAGGGAAAGTTGTAAAATGGCACACTGTCTTGTTAAACATAATCGTTCGTTAAACGTAATCAGAGAAAAAAACCACAAAACACAAACATATCCCATAACCCTCGCAATTGTTATTTTCTTTTTACTTCTTTCTGTGTTTTTTGGATGCTGCTGTTCACAATAATTTCCCAGGTCTGGGATAAATATAGTATATTCTATTCTATTAGGTGCTGTCTTGTAATCCTGTATCCAGTTCTTC
>NW_007577940.1:521007-524927 GCF_000690725.1 Stegastes partitus | reverse complement strand
AGTCTCCTCTGTGGAGAAGTAGATAAAGATAGCAATAGTTCATCGGAAGCACAAGAAGGTTATGGGTTTACATCCATCCCTCCTTGGTAGGGAGAATTGGGTGGGTGTTATGGGTAGGGGTGGGAAGGTTTATATCTCCCTTTGTTTATTTTTTTTGTAGAGTTTCTTTTTTTCCTTGTCATGTGGATTGATGTTCAATCTGATAATGTGCTAAGTGTAATGATCAGTGGAGACATTTGTCACATTACTATGCCATACAATATGGATTGTCCTAAAAATGTATTTAAAAAAAAAGGGACATGTAAAGGTGGTCTCATGGAATATCTCTGGTTGTAATCATCCTATTAAACGTAAGAAAATAATCAGTTATTTGAAACAACTTGGATCAGATATTGCCATGATACAGGAGACCAACTTAAACAAAGAGGAATCTGAAAAATTTAAGAAAGGATGGATCGGTCAAGTATGTTCGAGTGCCTATAACAACAGAAGCAGAGGTGTTAGTATCCTTGTAAGGAAAAATGTAAACCTAATCGTCCATAAAAGCCTGACTGATCAGGAGGGTAGATGGGAAACCCTTGATGCACAATTGGATAACCAGAAAGTCACCATCATGAATATATATGCTCCTAATGTGTTAACTCCTGATTTCTTCCATGAAATTTGCAATGTTATAAGAACCATCGGGAACCATAATACTATTCTTGGTGGAGACTTTTATCAGGTCAGGGACATTTATCTGGACAGATCTNGCCATAGCTGCCCCCCTCCATGAGCTAACATCTCCACAAGTTCCCTTCCAGTGGTCGCCTCAAGCCGAGAGCGCGTTCCAGCAGCTCAAGACACGGTTTACCACCGCCCCTATCCTCACTGTTCCTGATCCTAGCCGGCAGTTCGTGGTCGAGGTCGATGCTTCCAGCAATGGGGTGGGAGCTGTCCTTTCTCAACGCTCGGAGATGGACAATAAGCTCCACCCCTACGCCTTCCTTGACAGGAAGGCGCAGGGGTGGCGGAGAGGAATTACGACGTGGGAAACTGTGAGCTGCTGGCTGTCAAGGTGGCTCTGGAAGAGTGGAGACACTGGCTGGAGGGGGCGCAGCAACCATTTTTAGTTTGGACCGACCACAAGAATCTAGAATACATACGAAAGGCTAAACGGTTAAATTCCCGTCAAGCCAGATGGTCATTGTTTTTTAATAGTTTTATCTTTGTATTGTCATACAGGCCGGGGTCTTAGAACACCAAGCCCGATGCGTTGTCTCGTCTGTTCGACCCCAAGCCTGTTGCCAAGGATCCTGAACCCATCCTACCACTGCACTGTGTGGTAGGAGCGGTGACTTGGCAAATAGAATCAGAGGTGAAGTAAGCTAGTGGTGAGCACCCACCACCTAGTGGCTGTCCGGAAAATCGTCTGTTTGTCCCTGTTAATCTGCGCCCTCAGGTAATTCATTGGGCTCACACATCGCTGCTCACCTGTCACCCGGGGGTCAAACGCACCATGTTCATGATCACTCAGCGCTTTTGGTGGCCGGCCATGGAGAAGGAGGTACGGGAGTATGTGGAGGCATGTTCCATCTACGCCCGCAACAAGAACTCTTCAAGAGCCCGGATGGGCTTGCTACAACTGCTCCCTGCACCCACACGTCCATGGTCGGACATCTCGCTGGACTTCGTCATGGGGCTCCCGGTCTCTGAAGGTAACACCACTGTTCTAACAGTGGTGGATCGATTCTCAAAGATGACTCATTTTATTGCGTTGCCCTCTGCGAAAGAGACCGCTGATGTTATGATGAACCATGTATTTCGTGTCCATGGCTTTCCTAAAGACATTGTTTCAGACCGGGGGCCCCAGTTCGTGTTAAGGTTCTGGCGGGAGTTCTGCAGACTCATCGGAGCCACCGTCAGCCTCACATCCGGATATCATCCAGAAGCCAACGGCCAGACAGAGTGGCTCAACCAAGAGTTGGAGACGTGTCTGCGATGTCTGGTCTCCCAGAACCCCACGACCTGGAGCAGTAAGCTGGTGTGGGTGGAATACGCCCACAACACTCTNGATGACAGTCCTGCAGAGCGGAGTTAAAGGGTTGGCCAAGGGACAAGAGGATTTTAAATCAGCAGTCACCACGCAGGTGAACCAACTGGCTGCTCAGATCCATCAGGTCCTCTCCCATCTCACGAAGTCACCACCCTCCGCGGACACAGCGGCAGCTGCAGTCCCAGTGGCTGAAGGAACGTCACCAGCTCCGGTCTCCAGCGCTTCGCCTCGCTCCCCCCGAAAGATTCTCTGGTGAGTCAGGAGAGTGCAGATCGTTTTTGGTTTCGTGTGATATGCACTTTGAGTACCAGCCCTCAGACTTTCTTACAGAACGCTCAAAAGTGGCTTTTATGATTTCGCATCTGTCCGAGAGAGCTAGGGCATGGGCAACCACCATGTGGGCAAATAAATCGGACATCTGTAGCTCTGTGGAGAAATTCCAGCGGGCCTTAAGGTTAGCCTTTGATCCCACCTCTTCTGACCGGGAAAAGGCAAGTGAATTAAGTTCCATTGAACAATGTGAAGAGACTGTGTGTGATTATGCAGTGCGTTTCAGGACTCTCGCCACGGAAAGTGGCTGGAACAACCGAGCACTCTGTGACATTTTTTAGAGGACTCTCGATCCAGGTTCGGGAGCAGTTGGTGGCTCTAGACCTGCCCTCCGACCTGGACTCACTCATCACCTTGCCGATTCGAACGGACAACCGGCTGCGAGAGCTTCACCGGAGTAACCACTCTCCGAGAATTGCAGGGAGTCGTCATCCGCCCCGCGCCATGGCAGACACACCCAGGGGAAGGTCCCCGCCGGGTTCCTCGACTCCAGCTCTCCGTGGGAGGGTGACGACGGAGGATGCGGAGGAACCCATGCAGCTCGGACGTGCCCGACTGTCCACCGAGGAGCGCCGGCGCCGCCTGCAGGAGGGACGGTGTTTCTACTGCGGTCAACAAAGACATCTCCTGGCGTCATGTCCAGCAAAAGGTCAGGCTCACTAGTGGCCAGGAGAGCGCTAGTGAGCCGATTCTCTCCCTCCAAAAGCTCTCCTCGGACCCTGACTCCAGTCATGGTAACGCACCACGACATTTCTCACGAACTTCATGCACTCATTGACTCAGGAGCAGATGAGAGTCTCATGGACTGGGGTCTAGCTAATAAAATGAAACCGAAGGTTGAACTGTTATCCCAGCCTATTGAGGCCAGTAGCAGCCCTCTTTTCTGTGTCACACACAAAACTGAACCTGTTAAGCTGACTATTGGTAGCCATTTTGAAAACCTAAGTTTCCATCTTTTCCATTCTAATCAACAGTCCATTGTTTTGGGGCTCCCTTGGTTAAAATCACACAATCCATTCATTGACTGGAAAACAGGAAAGGTTTCAAATTGGGGTCCGTCATGTAAAACCACCTGTCTCGAGCCTCACTGTACTTATCCCACAAACACTGTAGCTCGCACGACCCTCCACCCACCACACACTGACTCTGACATTCCCCATTTATTTTCTGTACCCACCTGCTACCATGACCTAAAAACCGTGTTTAGTAAAAGTAAAGCCACTTCTCTCCCTCCTCATAGACCCTACGACTGCCCCATAGACCTAATCCCTGGGGCCCCCATCCCTAGGGGCCGTCTGTATTCCATTTCCGGCCCGGAGAAACAGGCCATGACAGACTACATTGAGGCCTCTTTAAAGGCGGGACTGATTCGTCCTTCATCATCGCCTGCAGGAGCGGGATTCTTTTTTGTGGGCAAGAAAGACGGTTCCCTTCGCCCCTGCATTGACTATAGCCCACTTAACGACATAACAATTAAGAACCGCTACCCCCTCCCACTCATGTCCACCGCATTTGACCAACTACAACAAGCTAAACTGTTCACAAAACTTGACCT
>NW_007577940.1:511385-513677 GCF_000690725.1 Stegastes partitus | reverse complement strand
TATCCCTTCCAAGATTAGATTGGTATCATTGTTCGTTCTCACTGGCACAACTGTCAAGAAGTAACTTACCCCCTCATGGAGCCCCTGTCTGGGTGCAAATTGAAAAATAAATACTTGATCCTTTTTGAATCTTTTGTGACCCAGACGGGTCGGTCTCTACCAGTTCATAATCCTGTGTTAGAATTCTCAAGGGAAAGTTGTAAAATGGCACACTGTCTTGTTAAACATAATCCGTCATTAACATCTGAAGCATCAATATGGTTTAACGCTAAGATTAGAATAGCTAAAAAGCCATTCTGCTGGTACCAGTGGGCTAAAGCAGGGATCCTGCAGCTGGGGGATCTATACGATAAAGGTCACATGTTTACCTTTGAATATATGAAGCAAAATTACTTCTGACAAACAAAGACTTCTGGAAATATCTCCAACTCCGGCATTGTTTCCTTTCAGTCATGAGTTGTGGACCTGACCCACCTACTGAAATTCAAAGTTTGTTACAATATGTCAGCTGTAAAAAAAGGTGGTGCATCCATTTTTTATAACTTCATCAGAGGTGTCAATGCACCGAAGCTTGGGAGTCTAAAATTGGCTTGGGAGAAGGATATCAGAGAATATATATAGGACAAAACTATGTATGTTGGGAATTATCCCCAGCAAATTTAAGATGTGTGATTGAAAAAAAATTATGGTGCCGACGGGCCATGTTAACAGGATACAGAATTATTGTTAGACAGTGGAAGACGACTTCACCTTCATCCTTTAAAAACTGGATCGAATTAATGACCAACATAGCAAGCTATGAACGAGTCATATCTAGACTCACAGGACACCAGGACTTTTTCCTGAAAACATGGAGCCCATTCTTTGATTACATTAAGTTAGTAGTTAGTTAGTGGACAGTGCCCAAGGACTGATCTCACACATCATGTAAAATTCATTTTAGTAACAGTTTATCTACTTACCTTTGATTTATTTATGTTATTTTTATTTATTTAGCATTTATTTATTTATTATTTGATTGTTATGGTATGTTGATACATTCAACTTCTGGCTCAGGGTTTTTTTTTTGTTTTGTTTTGTTTTTAAATTTGTTTGTAATTTTTCTTAGCCATGGAAATATAGGGAGGGTTAGATGGGCAGGGGATATTCATACTATGAAAATGTCCTAGGAAATGTCTTGAAGTGTTCCTGTTTTGATTAAGTGTTGGACTAAAATATCAATAAAAAAAAAAAAAAAGGAAAATGTTGTCGCTGTATGAGCAGCTTTCCTCTGAATGTTGGGAGAGGCTGCAGCCAATGTCATGATATACTGGCACTGACAATAACCATGATATTAAAAAAATGAAACATTATTATCATTTAAGAGCACACATGTGATGATAGCACATATAATCTGACATCAGTAGCTTTCTGGTGACACTTCAACGCTGGAACAACCGACAGTACAGTTATGGTAAGAGATAACCATAAAAAAGAGACAAAACATTAAGAGAGGAAAAAAACTACAAACTCAAAAGGACCAAAAAAAGATGCAAACTAAGGGAGACAAAACATTGACAGTAAACTCATGCAATACCGCAAAGACAAACAAAAACAACACCACCAGATACAAAATGAACACAAAGATAAACAAAACAAACAGTATTTTATGCAAAATGGCTGCAATGGTTATAAAGAAACACTTGGCCCAGAAAAACCACAGTTAGTTTAGAAAGCAACTACAACATGACTCAACACATCCACAGAGACTCAGAGTGACTACAATCAAATGCAAACAACCACAAAGACACCTAAAATGACCAAAAGTGAACATACACCAATGAAAACAAGCCCATTATGGATTATGTGTGTGAATGAGAGATGGTGTAATGCTGGGCATGTTAGCGTTAAAAGAGCACGTCCTGGCGATTGCAGTTTCCTCCCCCCCCTCGCCTGATACTGCTGTGGCCTGTGAACTCATCCATACTTCAGTGTCCCAGCTGCAAACATCACACCCTCAGTCTCTGATCATCATTTCAGGAGACTTTAATCATGCATTGCTCTCTACCACTCTCCCCACATTTAGCCAGTGTGTGGACTGCCCAACCGGAGACGGTGGGGCCTTTGACCTGCTGTGTATGGACACCGGGGATGCATGTTACTTGATTATTGTTATTTTCTTGTACTTTCTTTCTGTGTTTTTTGGATGCTGCTGTTTACAATAATTTCCCAGGTCTGGGATAAATATAGTATATTCTATTCTATTAGGTGCTGTCTTGTAATCCTGTATCCAGTTCTTCTTGACCCAGTGAT
>NW_007577940.1:497578-505525 GCF_000690725.1 Stegastes partitus | reverse complement strand
TTTATTTTCCAACAGATGAAGCCCAGAAGACAACATTCAGAGAGAATTTAAGAAACGTCACTGAACTACAATTTCATTTTGCAGACGCTTTTATCCAAAGGGACGTACATCTGTGAGCAGATACAACACAAGCAAGGATCTAGACAGGAGAAAATAATCTAGATAAGTGCCATAGAACAAGTTCAAGTGTGATAGGGCATTGATGCCAATAGGCTGTGTGCGAGGTAATAGGAATTTATTCAAGTGCAAAGCCGTTCAGCGCAGAGCTGGGTCTTTAGTCTTGTCTTAAAGACTGAGAGGGAGTCAGCAGATTGAACAGAGTTTGGTAACTTATTTCACCACCGGGGAACCACAGAGAAGAGTCAAGCTATCGACCTCAGGCCCTGTTCTGGTTGTCCTCCTATTTTACCAACAGATCATTCTCTGTGGGTATGAGTAACATTATGTCTAAAGCTACTCCTTTGCTACACGGTGTCCGCCAGGGGTCGGTCTTAGGGCCAGTTTTGTTTTTGATGTACATTAGCCCTCTTGGAAAAATCATCAGCCATTTTAAAAATGTGTCCTGTCATCTCTATGCTGATGATATCCAATTGTATTTTTCTTTAAGAGTCTGAGTTGCACAAGCTAACAGAGTTAATGGATTGTTGTCAAGTGTCAAGACATGGCTTACTGAAAACTGTCTTCAGCTTACTTCTAAAAAGACTGAAACTTTAACAATTGCTCCAGAACAGAAAATCCCCTCCATTGTGAGCCACCTTGGCTCTCTTGGCTCCTTGGTTCAGTCAAGCATCAGAAATCTTAGTGTTTGGTTTGACCAATCCTTGTCTCTTGACGGCCATTCTAGACTTTTGGTCAAAAACTGTTTTTATCACTTGAGAAACATTGCTAAATTGAGGCCAATTTTATCAAATTTTGAACTGGTGATTCATGCTTTTATTTCATCTCATTAGATTGTTGCAATTCTCTTTTCACTTGTTTTAACAAATCTGTTCTAAATCGCCTCCAACTGTTTCAAAATACTGCAGCAAGGCTTTTAACAAGATCTAGCAGATGGACTCACATTATGCCTGTTTTGTACTCCCTGCACTGGCTTCCCATTAAATTTCGAATAGATTTTAAAATTCTAGTTATGACTTTCAGAGCCTTGCATGGCCAGGCCCCTAAATATGTCTGTGATCTGCTGTGCCCCTACTCCTCTGGTCGCACCCTTTGGTCCTTGGGCCAGAACCTCCTCATGGTCCCAAAGACCCACTTTAAAACCAGAGGTGACTTGTCCTTTCAGGCTATTGCTCCTAAATTGTGGAATGCCCTTCCTCAGTCCCTCCGTGAAACAGACTCTGTTGATTCGTTTAGATAGCAGCTGAAAACACATTTGTTTAGCCAAGCTTTGAGTTGATAGGATTTCTGTTGGCTTGCTTTTTATCTACATTATGTACCCTATACTGTTTATATTATGTTGTCTTGTGTGAAGCACTTTGTAATTTTATTCTGTGAAAGGTGCTATATAAATGATGTTCTTCTTCTTCTTGCATCAGGTAGTTTTTGTTGGTCGAGTGTAGTGAGCGGGAGGGAGTGTAGAATGAGAGAGTTCAGGTAGGAGGAACCTGTTCTCATTGTGGTTTTGTAAGCAAGTGTCAGGGTTTTGAATTTGATGCGGGCAGCAACTGGAAGCCAGTGAAGCGATCTGAACAGCATGGTGATGTGCTATTTTTTTTATGCTTGATCATTTGTGGCAGAGAGAAAAATCACAACATGCAGAGAAAGTTTCTGCACATCACCTCCTAGGAAATTAAAATTCCTGCAACTTTAAAAGCACACAGTAACAAACTTAGGACAGAAATATAGTGTATTTTAGTGAAAAAGTGGGCAAACAAATGAAATTCATGATACAGTATGAGTTCCTGCTGCCTCTGTGTGTCTGTGCTGCGTGCACAGCCTCTGCTGTGACCCATGCTGTTAGCTGCTTCTAATATTAATGATCTCCTTGTGTTGCTGCACTCATTATGACTCTCTCTGGATAATGGCACCAGCTAAACGCCTTAAATGCACATTAATGTAATGTATTTCTGGCTCTGTGAATGCTGTTTGGTTCATTAAACTTGTGTGGGTAGCACTCAGTTTCCTCAGAGTGTCTAATATCATCAAGCATGCAGTTAAAAGCTTCTCAGCAGCTGAATTAAACGCAGCAGGAAGGCCTGTGGAAATTGCCATCGTGGCATGAAGCGTTATCCTCCTATTAGCATTCAGGGTGGCAACAGAAGGAATCATTAGGATGTTAAAATGAGTTGGAGGTAGGGGAATGCTGTGGGGCAGGATCTGCCTCCCACCCGTCAGGCTAAATTTGCAGCAGTCCAGAGAAAAGTTGCTTGTCAAACAGAATTCCAGCCAAGAAACTGCAGCAGTGGTGAAAGTAGGAGGTCACACTTCAAAGAAACTTCTCATAACAGTCATGGGTGAAGATTTTGTTTGAATATTTTGGGTGTGTGGTCTGTTGTCCTCCCCCAGGAAATTTTGAGCATCAAAAGCCCTTTACAGACTTCAGATATGTGTAAAGGTAATCTCACTCCTACTTTACCAACGGTAAAATACAAGCCTATCCTAACAGCTGTGATGGAGCTCAACTGACTGATATGTAACTAAGAATTTACCTGTAGCTGAACTGTGACAGCTCAACTGTCTGATGTGAAGAAAAGGACACAGTGTGCATGAAGTCAAAAATTAATGTTAGAATTTTGTTTTGCTGTGAGGGTCCCACACCTCAGGTTGGAACCTCACAAGAGGCCACAATATTAGCATTTTTATGTCAAATTTGCCAAATGGAAAACCTATAATTTCAATTAAAAAAACTTCTTAATTTTTTTATTTTTTATTTTTTACAGTGTTGTGTCCAGATTCTATTGTGCTTATCCAATCAACTAACTACAGCAGGTAACAATTATTGTGTTTTTACCCTCACTATAGATTGATCTTCTGTATAACAACTCCTAACACTACAGTCAGTTCAGAAAATATTAACTTTTAACACACTTTATGTCGCGGAAACTCTATGGAAATTTAGAGATGTTTTCTGTCCAGGATGACACAGTTAGAATGCTAAAAATAGTAAAAAGAAAAAAAAAAAGATAGAAAAATACTAAGTTGAATATCTTTGCTCTATTACAAGAATTTATTTTTGGCAAAATTATACATCACACATGTAGAAGAAATGATTTTTATGAAATATCAAGATCCTAAACTTAGAGTTGATTCATTTTTCGAACACAAGTACACATAACTAGTTCATCTAAAAGCTTTCTGATTTTACAGTTTCTTGCTGATTAATTGTGTAATTTTGGTGATTTGTCAGAGACTTTTAAACCTGACAGTGGGTTTTAAACTCTTCATTTTAAATGCATTTATAACCTTAATTCAGTACTTTTTAGAAGCACATTGAAAAACACCTTCCAGTCTCCATGTTTCATTTTCTGCAGACCTTGCTCAGGATTTGGGCAGTGCCATTCTACCTGCAGATCCCATCAGGCAGATCCCTGTCAGTCAGAGCTTCAGAAATGGTTCTGTTATCTTGACACAGTTTGATCACATCGTTCCTCAGAGGCCTGGACATGTGTCCAGTCTGTTCACTGGAGGCCACAGATGGAGTGCAGGTTAGGCTCCAGACACAGCTTAGGAATAATGAAAGCAAACAGGACGTAGCTGAACACAGCAAAGAGTCTGAATGCTTTTATAAATAAGAGATTTTAGCTTGAAAAAACATGTTTTCACATTACTTTTGGTGTAGACTGATAGAAACAAGGCCATTGAAACACAACAAAGTGTGCAATAAGCAATTTTTTTTAAAGCGGATGTACCTAAACCTTCAAAACCCCAAAGTGCTCATATAAAATACAGAACTGTGTCCTCTGCTTTTCTAAAAAAGATGCAGGCAGTATTGACATGCACATAAATCAATAGATCAGCTAACAGTGGGTAGAAGGAGCCTCGCACTCACCTAACCTCACCTGCATATTGCCTGAAGTAACTCAGCAAATCCATTTTCACTTGACCTTATCAGGTCAGCGTTCTTTTTTTTTTTTTTGCATACAGAAATTATGTAACGATAATAAAGAAGTGTTACCCACCATCAAAAGAAAATCACCAGCAGCGAAATGCTAAAAGGTGAGAATAAAAAGAGCAAAGATTTTTTTATTTATTTTTTTTTTAGCAGTTTTGGTCATTAGGGTTTCATATGCTCAAGCATAATACAGTGTGGTTTATCAAATGGTCAGAAATAACAGAATAGATTTCTGTTCGTTAAGGTAACACAGGTCCTGCCTTTGCTGTACACATACAAATCATGCTTACTGTTTTGTGTAGTCGCCCCTCACAAAGGCTGATTTAAAGCAGGAAACACTCTGGAGTAATGTCCACATGTAAGAAAACAGAAAAACGTTAACAGATACAATATTTCACATTCCAGATGTTCAGTCCTGATGATGACAGAAGGATTAGAAACAAAGTGTGACTTGAAGAAAACTTGGCTTAGTTACTTGAAGCAACTTCAGTTTTTGCAGCAACCTTACAGACTTCATGGTTTACTGCTTCACTCCTTCACAGTTCTAATAAAAAGCATATTTTTTTTTTATTAAAAAAGTAAGAAAATGTGCAGTGCTTCCATATTTAAAGCTGTTAAGAGACATTAAAGAAGCAGATAAATATAAGTACGCAGTTCTAAAGAAACAGTTAAGTATAAAACAATCTAAGCTTTGTGCTTGGACCCTCTGAAAGAACTGAGAGCAAAACATGAAAAGGAAGAATTCAAGAGAACAGCTGGATGTTTAAAAAGAATCTTTTGTACTTTTTATTCAAGTTTTACCATTTATTTAGGGAAACTGTTAACATTTGTCTTATCATAATGAAAATGTACATTTATCAATCTGCATAAAACATCACATGTACAGTACATCAAAATAAATACATCATCTGGTGGGTTGATTGAGTTGCACTCGAAGATCAATCGGTTGGAACTACAGCTACACTATTCACATCGCGACCGCCGCATCTGCAACAATGCATGAGTTTCATTCAGCTCTTCGGTCCACAGCAGGTCCACAGCTGGGGACTCTGGGGCCGGACTAGGACGGTCCATCAATCTAACTAAATGTGAGAGGAAAAAGACAACGGTACTGCACCGGCCCTCGAGTCTGAGATTGAAATACTATGTAACTACAGCTAAAAGCCAGTTGTGGACCAGCCGGATTGAAGGGCCTGCAAGGTGACTGCAGGCAGGAGGGAGTTCAGGGACAGGAGACAAACCAAAACTAAACATCCACCTCCACTCAGCTGTCGTCCTTCAGATTCCAGTCCAACACCTGGGGTTACCATGGTAACAGCGAGTGTGGCCATGCATGTATTAAGAGCTGGATGCAGCTCAACCACAAAGCTGCTGATTGACTCAAGACTATACAGAACCAAGAGACATGATCTGTTTCAGCCTCTTTACATTCCCACAGTGTTTTAGGATAGACTTTAAGATTTTACTTATGGCTTCAAAGGGTCCCTTATAGCTTCTGTGCAGGTCTCATTGTAGAACATACTTTTATTGGCGAGCTTTTCCTGATTTTATTAGAGTTTTCATTTCATTTGAACTGTCTTTTACTGTTTCTCTTTTTTTGGACTTTAAAATTTTTTTTTTTTATTAAAGTCATTTTGTGTCTCATATTGTTAATTTTGTGTCTCTTTGTATAATAATGCATCTCTTTGTGGTTGTCTTATTTGGCATGTTTTGGATCTCTTTGAGGTTGTTTGGGTTTAACTTTAGTCATTTTGTAACAGATTGTAGGTATTTTGTGTCTAATCTTATGTATTTTGTATTTCTACATGATTGGTTTTGTATAGTTTCGATTATTATGTGTCTCTGTTTGATGTTAAATCTCTTTGTGGTTTTTTGCATTAATTTTGGAAACTTTGTGTCTCATTATTTATTTTTAAACCATTTTTTTGGGTTATTTTTTAGCCATTCTGTTAATTTTTTGGAGTCTTATATTGTTAATTTTGTGTGTCGTAAGTTCGTAAGTCGGCTGGGATAGGCTCCAGCACCCCATGTTTATCATTGCTATTAATATTGTATATCATATTTCTGGGATAAGACTTGGGCCCATTTGGTGATCTGTCCATGTGCATGGAACAGGTAGACTCTGATACTAACAATTAGGAAATGAAATGCATTTAATGACAGCGGAAAGAAATCCACTCATACATAATATTAGTAATAGGCTGATTTCATGAAAATCTTAAGGATTCTAACTTCTGGGTTTCTTTTAAACTGCTCACAGTGAAGAAAACAATAAAATGATCCTAATTCCCCCCACTGTGTCCTGTCCGTGACTCCTTCCCCTTCTCCCCTCCTTAACTTCTGTTTGTCCCATTACACTCAGCATCGCCTCTTTTCTCACCACATTGGATGATCTCAGATGATCTTTGGGTCTTTCCCTTCCGTCCTCCATCTCCCATCATCTCCCAGCGACGCCAGTCTGTTACTGACTACCTGCCTGCTTCCTCTTTGCACCACATTTCTGCTCCTGTTTCCCACCATGTCTACACAAGCTGTCACATCAAAGGAGGAGAGAACAGGATCAATCACTGCGTCTCATGTCAGAAGGGGCTGGACATCATTATTTGTATTTACATCGCCTCCTCCTGGGCGGAGAAGGGAGGGAGGGGAGGATGAAGAGTTAGGATGGGGCGGTCGGTCTCGGTTCACAAATGTCTTTTGAGAGGCTTCTCATATCGATACTTCATATTCACGAGTGTCCTGCTGCGAGTGAAAAAGACAAAGGAAGAGTCAGAGGCAGTGTGAGCTGTAAGCTCCAAAGAGTGGACGATTAGTTAAATGTAGTGTTTCAGTTGAGTGGACACTCACTGCTCCTGTCTCATAGAGCGGGTTGTCAAACTCTGTCTCCACAGTGATCTGTCGGTAAGGGTGGGGGTAGATGAGAGGCAGCCTCAGGTTGGAGTGATATCTGCAGCTGATGGACACAGCAAGTGAAACGTTAAGACAATTCAGAGATCCAAGTTCCAGAAGCAATTTCCATCTCACTACAGCGGGATAGAAAAGATTTTACATCTGTTTGTCTAGTTCTGACTTAATTTCTTAGAGTAAGGTAGCTAGAAATGACATACTTAATATCTTGTTTTGTGCTATACAAGAAAAATCTAAATGTAAATTAACATAAAATCTGAATAATATAAAAATAAGATACAATAAGATAAGATTAGATGGAACTTTCTAATTCACAAGAGGAGCTTCTTATGCCAGATATTGCTCAGACAAAATTTTATAATCAAACAGACGTATGATACATTACTAAAAATCCAAATAAGTGAACAAACATAAAACTAGAATAGAAAAGTAAAAGGTAACACTAAACTAATAAAGCGATTTTGCTTTACTACTCCAATGTCCCTGCCAGTGCACATGAAGGATAAATACTGCAGATAATGCTAAAAAACATAGACACACACATACACACACAAACACACCTACACACACGCACACACACACACACACACACACACAGACAAAATTGTTGGTACCCCTCGGTCAATGAAAGAAAAACCCACAACGGTCACAAAAATATGTTAAATCTGACAAAAGTAAAAATAAATAAAACTTCTTTGAATATTAAACAATGAAAGCCAGACTGCTTTTGAGCCATGGTTTCACAGAATAATTAAAAAAAATAAAGGTCAAGGTACATCAGTGTCAGATCGCACCATTCGTCATTGTTTGAGCAAAAGTGGACTTCATGGGGGACAACCAAGGAGGACGCCATTGTTGAAAACAAATCATAAAAAAGCCAGACTGGAATTTGCCAAACTGCATGTTGACAAGCCACAAAGCTTCTGGGAGAATGTCCTATGGACAGACGAGACAAAACTAGAACTTTCTGGCAAGGCACATCAGCTCTA
>NW_007577940.1:485589-496808 GCF_000690725.1 Stegastes partitus | reverse complement strand
GTAAGTAAGTAAGTAAGTAAGTAAGTAAGTAAGTAAGTAAGTAAGTAAATAAATAAATAAATAAATACTGCTATAGAGTCAGCCAAATTAGGTGTACTGCTCCTTTATTATTGTGCAGCTGATGTCATGTGATAGTCTAATTTTTTCAAATTTTCTGCCACATCTCAATCACCACTTTCTTTGAGTAGGATTATAGAGTAAAGAAAAGAAAAGCATGCCTAATGACAACATCATCTTTTACATTTTACGTTTGAGTAAAGCAAATGCTTTAGTTGGGGAAAAACTGACAGTCTTATCAATGAAAATTGTTCATTTGAGAGGAATAAAATAATTTAGGTGCATCTAACTTCAACCAGTGACAATAATGTTACTCGTTAACTTAATTTGAAAACAATTATTTCAGTTGTTTTCTACAGATTGAAGCAATTCATTTAAGTTGGTTCAGCAATTCTCATTTTTCACAAATCTGAGAGTTTGCTTACACTGATCCAGTTTTCTCTGTCATGTATAATATAAGATAAAGTTTCATCAGTAAACCGTGGCAGCCACAATAAAACATACTTTTTCTGCTTTTTGTTGCAATAAGAAAGAAGCATCTTGTTAAAAACTGCTTGTTGTGTCATGCCTATCCAGAGCTTGAAGAAATTATGACGACAGACTGAAGCTTTTATCCGAATAGAGATAACACTGCAGAGATAACACTGTTTAAACTGTCATTGTTACTGTGCATGAACGTTGCCATGGTTACATACAGTTATGCAGCTCCTTGACAGTTCATGTCCAGAAGGTGGATCTAAAATCTGTCATTATTGTCAGTGGAGGAAAGTAGAGGTGGAATTACAGTTCTCACATGAAATGAACAGAAATGTCTTCCCCAAAGTCTCTCATCAGGCAGTCAGCAATGTAGAGGGTTTCTATACAAATCACACCTTTTATCCATCACTTCTTTGTTTTGCTCAAAACATTTTTACTGACTTTTATCCCTTTATATCACTAAACTTCTATTATAACTTGGTGAGATGTGGCTGACAAAGGCTTAATAAAACATTGTATGACAAGTCAGCTGTCTGGCAGACGCAAGGTTACAAAACTTGATATAAAGAAGAGCTTTTGCTTTAAAACTTGAGGAAATTTGAAGCTTTTACCAGTGTACTTCTTTTTTAGTATAACTGATAATGGTTTAATGAAATATTTCTGTTTTCAGCAAAAGAAGATGACCTCACTGTGAGCTCAACCTTATCTACATGAACCTTGTAGGAAACAGCTACTACACAAAAGCAAGTCTATTTAATCAAAATTTTCTCTAATGCTTCTTTCCATTCTAATATTACATAATTTCACCCCTTCTGAACTTTTAAAAAAATGCAAAAATCTAAAAAGTAAACGTCACTTTTTCAATCAACTCACAACTTTTAGACGAGCTACAGATATTTAGACATATTTCTTCATCATTTCTCATCTTTTGAAGTGAAGGCTTAGAGGTTAAAAAATGCACATGCATAATGAATCACACCATGTTATTCAAAACTACTTCATTAGAATTAAAAAAATGAATACATTAAAGTGTCTGGCTGGTCTTAAATGAATAATTGCAGTGTATTTAATGCTTCATATCATAAATATGGAACCATACAGGCTCTGTGCTGCCAACAAGAAGCTGCCAATACAACAAAATGGGAACAGTTATATACATTAATGCTGAGTAAGAAGTTACTGGTGCACATGCACAGGTGGGTGAGTCTATATAAAATCAATCAAATTTGAACAAAGCTCCTAACTGACCTTCTCAGAATCAGCAGATTTTTTATGCACAATAATTTCACTTTATTTATTAAAGCCATGCAAAATTTTGCCTTCATACAGTGAATGTTTTCAGAGTTACATCTCCTTGAAGGAAATCCTGTACTTTTGAATTTATGAGGCTTAGAAATACTAAAAAAGATTAAGCAAATATAAAAGTGCTAAATTTCAGCCCACTCCTATGTACTTCAAGGGCTTTTAAGTGTGAAAATATTTTTAGTATGAAGATAAAATGTTGCATGGCTTCAATACATATACTAAAGTTATTGTGCATAAAAAGTAGTTCATTCTGAGGGGGTCAGGTGGGATTTTTTCCAGATATATGAAATGCCCCAGCATATAAAGGTGCAGTCTACAATGTTACCGTGTGACGTAGACATACGCTCCTCCCAGCAGCACTGACAGCAGCAGAACCAGGATGAAGATGGCCAGCGCAATGTTCCCTCCATCCAGAGGGGAGCCTGCAGTCGCCTCTGCAACTGACAGACGACACATGAATAAATCAAGATTAATCAAAGGCAGTGTCTGATCCAGAGGACAAATAATAGGTGTTACAGGCTGATTAAAGGTGGCTCAGCACAAGTAGGCGGATGCTACAGGTAATCAGATGGACAGAGCTGGAGGGACAAACACACACAGTGGGGATGTACTTGGCGGCAGATGTTTGCAGATGTAGGCAGAACAGGCAGACACACACACACACACAGAGGTGAAGTGTTGTTTTCTTCTTTTGTGTGATGGTTTGTTTGATTTTTGTGTGTTTTTTTATTTTTATTTTAGTGAGTCTAGAAAACAAACTGTGTGGTCTTTTTTAGCCCACAGCGTCAGAGCACACCAACGTACACAGACAGACTCACCTTCCAAAGCATGGTTGCCAAAGCAGTCATGGAAGGCTGCAAGACATCATTCTGTCAGTCAGTGCATATGTAAATCGACATCACACTTTCCTACGAGTTTGTATCCGTAACAAGGCTTGTTAATCCCCACAGTACTTATTGTTAATACTCCCGTCAGGCTCTCGGTTCTCGCATATTCACCTTATGTTGTCATTTCACAAGATCAGTTTTAAATAAATGTATTTAGAACTAGAGAAACAAGTGTCATTCTGTAATATTGGCACAGAGATAACACCACATTTTTAATGACCATAATGATATACAAGAAAAGAGATGTAATATTTTTCCTTTTTATGAAAACAATTACATGACCAAAATGATTATTTTTAATCAATCTTATAGCTCAATGTTAATCCTAGTTTTAAAGTAGTTAATAGTTCCATACTTTTATGTTGTTCTAATGTTGGCTTGGGTTTGCGCCATCAAAATAAATCTAAGGAAAAAAGGTTATTGCTATGTTATTACGAATACATAGTGTCTCTCAGTTTAATTCTGACTGTTCGTGTGTGTATATTTGTGTGTACATGTGTATGCAATGAAATTAAATAGTGAACAATGTAAATTTAATGTAATTTGAATTTTTATGTCATTATTTATGTTTTTTGATGGTGCAAACTAAACAAAGAACTGGAAAACTTTACAAAGATCAGGCTGCTTAGCTTGTGCACTTGCTTCTATTTCTTTTCTTTTCTTTTCTTTTTTTCACTTTTAGTGCCATAAATAAAAGCCTTTACTTTCAGGATACAGACTAACTGATGTATTCAGAAAAAGAAATGCTATTTGGTTGCCGGAGTAGCTGGTGTATAAACTTTCCCGAAATCAAATAAAGAGCAAATCATAGCTGCTAATGTCCACTCAAAGTGGAAATATGACACAGTGCAGAGACAATCTTTGAGGAAACAAGCACCACTGAAACAACAAATACATTTTCTGATGTTGGTATAGCAGAACTGAACACTATAAGATTATATTATATGAAGTCATTCTTGTGTGCTGGCAGCCAGCAGGTCGGCCAGCAGGGATCTCACTCATACATTCTCTCTGTGAACTCAGATGAGAATCCTTCATCGTACCTTGTGGAGGAACCTTGCAAACATTTTTCCACATGTGCACCACAGAAAGTTTTACTTGAATGAATGAGGTGTCATTTTGTATTCTTATATCCAGTTTTCCATCCATAGTGTTCAAAGTAGACCATGTTACTAATTTTTAAGCTGTCACCCAACAAATGAATTTAAATTGGTCTTGGAATTAGGACTAGGTGCCTACTGAAGGTGGACATGCTAACGTCTGCAGCTTATTAGACAAGACAAACATAATGCTCTGCTCTGTTGCTGTGTTTTCATGTTTTAGATCTTGGAATAGCCTTTATATATAGGCACCATCCTCTGAACTCTTTAATACTGTAACTAGTCCTTCTGTGCTGAGCTGTGACTGGACTGCCGCTGTTTGATAAAGAGGGGTTTGGGTTTAGCAAACTGTCACCTGCATGCATAGGGACATGACCAATCTGTAGAAACAAGCATGGGCAAAGAGGTCTTTAAAGAATACTGCGTGCATGCATAAAATTCAAAGGGAAAGGTAAGAGACCAAGGAAACATTTCACACAACATTTACAGCTCTGTGCAAAGGTTTTAGGTACAGCTAAATGTACAAATCAAAAATAATGCAAATACAAAATACAGTAAAGTGGCTAGAATTTGCAGCCTTTGTATATAAAACAGCATCACCAGGTCTTAGTGGGTTGGTGGGATGGTGGAGAACTTCTAACAGATGTTCTCCTCAGGTAATCCCAGGCTGACTCCATAATGTTGAGATCAGGACTCTGTGGGGTTCAGACAATCAGCTGCAGGACTGAAGCCAGCTCTATCAAGCCCTTTTTAGACATGGAATATGTAGCATTAATGCCTTCATCAATCTTTTGTGAGTGATGGCATTCTGTCATTCAGACATTCAGCCACTTTAAATGTTCCTCATGACTTCATTCAGACATTCCCACCACACTGAGAGTACTATATTCTTCGTTCACGGAGAGATTGGACAGAAAATCCAGTGATGTATAAGATATAATATTGCACTAATAAACAAAAGACATCTTATGAAACTGTTCAAATAACTAACAGTCTCGTTTATTTAGGATTTTCCAAACAGTGAAAATTCTGTCCATATGTGATGGACAACAGTAACTTTACCAACAGTAAAATATGAATATCTCCATAGCTGTTACGGAAGTTAGGATTCAACCTGAGGATGACTAATATGTAACTAAATATTTACCTGCAGCTGATAAACTGTGACTCTGACTGACAGCTCACCTGTCTGATGGAAGAAAGGTTCAAAGTGACCTGCTGTTAGATCCTGATCAATGCTGTCTCCATGTCAGGGATCATTTAGAATTCTAAAAAAAAATGAAGTTACTGTGCATAAACATGTGCAGCTCTCTCTCTCTTTGAAGATGTTCATATGGAACCTGTGCTTATCTGTCAGTGTGACAGCGAAAGTGAGATGCTACAAGGTCCAAACTTCTAATCTTGGATTTCCATCGTGACTTTTACAGAAAAGTGAACAGGGAGCTCATTCAGGCATGAAACTGACGCAGTCAGATGTCATAAAAAATAATGGCAAGGAGAGCATGTCTGAAAGGGGCTTTAGACTCTGGCTGGATGTTTGGACTCATCCTGCTGATGATGGTATTGTGTGGTGAGGAAGAATGTAAACATCTAAAGAGCCTGAAACTTTTGCACAGTGCTGCACATTAAAATTAAAAACACTAAATCCTGCAAATCTCACCCCTGCACAGTGGAAGTGGGCCGCTCCAAAAGGATGGGTTTCCAAGGATGCATTTAATTGCCACCTCTCCTTTGAGTTCGTAGCCTTGGTAACACACAAAGGTGAGCGACTCGCCGGGCAGGTAAAGCCTCTTAGATAGGATCTGGTAGCCATTGTCAGGGAGACCAGGGTTCTCACAAGAAACGGAATCCTCAGCTACACAGAAGAAAAAGGGGGAAAAAAGACAGAAGCTGGATGGATCCCGCCGAGTTTCTCAACACTGATCAGAGGTTTTTGCATCAGAGCTCGACTGACAGATTTGACAAGCTCCGGCTGAGGTGACATGACTCATGGATAATCTCCACCCCCTCCTCCAGGTGGCTGAGGGCTGATTGGTACGGTGCATTAGCATTGCATTTACATATCAAACACTTCATACAAACATTAATAACCCTGAAAACACACTCACACACACATATCATCAGTCCTGAGATGAAATGCAGGAGATGAAGCATCGTCTCTGGCATGCAGAGACGCTGTGATCTGTGTCAGCAGAGGAAACAGAGAACCAGGGCTCTTTTTTTTCTTTGCAAGAAATCACACAAACCCACTCATGTTAGATCGCACAGCAACAGGGAAAAGAGCCTCTCATCTTCAGTTAACTGCCATGTGCAACTGTCTATCCTGATGACAGGCTTCTGAAATCACTGTGCTGGCATATTACTAGTAAACCTCAGCAACCTTTCAGCCCACAAGTTTGATAAAAATAACTACCAGCAACTAACCTGTCGTGTTTCTTTTTGCACAGGAAACTGTAAGATACTCACAGACGCAATGAGGGAGTCGAGACGTCCACACAGGCGTCCCTGGCTCTCGGCCATAGCAGGTGATGGTGGCGCCGCCCTGCAGGATGAAACCAGGGTTGCAGCTGTACTGGATGGTGGTACCCACCAGGAGTTTGGGGTCAGACAGAGACCTGGTGGCGTGTTCGACATGGCCGGGATCTGAGCAGTACATGACTGGGAGAAGGATGATAAAGAAAACAAAGAATGTACAGTGATTTATGAGATATAGTTGAGAATTATACACCATCATAAAACAGCAAAAACAGAGGTAGACTGGCAGATTTCAATAGGCTCATTCCATAAAACCTCAATGAGTGTCTTACGCCTGGCCTCCTCAGAATCAGCTGATATTTTTATGTAACTAAGGATCAATCTGCAGCTGAAAAACTGTGACTCTGACTGAAAGCTCACCTGTCTGATAGAAGAAAAGTTCACAGAGTGAGCTGCTGTTAGATCCTGATACATCCTGTCTCCATGTTAAGGGTCATTTAGAATTCTAAGAATTTAATGAAGTTACTGCTGTTGTGCATAAATATGTGCGGCTCTCTCTTTTGAAGATGTTCATATGGAACCTGCTGCTGTCTGGTGATGCAGGTATTTAATAATCATCAGACAGGACTCTTCGTCAGATTAAACCATTTATTTCAGAATAACATACATTTGAGTTTGGCAGTGACTCAAGTGATGCTCTTGAATGATCTGAGCAAGCATGACACAGACAGTGCCTGAGATCACTAAATCCCCTGGCAGAGTCAAATGATTGTAAATACTGATGGGAACAGTATGATTAAAAAGCAACGTACGTATGCATAAATCTTTATATTACAAGGAGGAGGCTGGGGGAGAGGAGGAGAACGTTGCAGTACAATAAACTGATGCGGCGGCGATGTGGCAGTGATGTGGTAAGCAAAGAGCGCAAGAATCAATGAATGCTGCCTGAGCAATAAGGCGCACCAATAAGGAGGAGTAGGTGCATGATTGGGCAGAATAGGACCCATGACTAGCCTGACTCCGTGCCCGTCTGAACTAGCGCCAAGCTGCATTTAGAGGAAAAACTCCTGCAAACAGCTGGAAGCAACAAACTAAATTTCAGCTCCTAATTTGCAAAAACGTGGATTAGATGTATTATTGATGAGTCTCATTAATCTGACCTGTTACAGTCTCTTTCTTCATCTTCAGTATATATAACTAATATATTTAATGATGTCATTTAAAATTGTACCTTCATATTGTGAATATTTTCAGAGTTACAGACCCCTGAAGTACATACGGGTGGGATGAAATGTAGGACTTTTTAATGTGTGTTACCTTTTCATAATTTCTGAGCCCCCATAACCTTGTAAGTACAACAGACGGACACATGGAATTTTTAGGGCTGAAAAACCTGTTTGAATTGTATTATTTTACACCCACTCCAGGTTTCATAATCTAAAGTAGAAATCTGTTTTTTGTTAAGCATGATTTTTCTTCTACAGTCAACTTTTAGCAACAATATTATGAGAGAAATAACATTCACATGTTTTATATAAGAGTTTGAACAAACCACTTGAATCGAACCAGTTTGCAGCATTCAGTGATTGTTTGAGAGTCTTTCAGATTCTCCTCTGATGGTGTTCAGTTCTTGTTCTGTTAGTTATTTCTGTCAGTCTGCTTCTGTCCTCGGATTGTGGGTGTCGACTCTTCAATATATTGCATTGTATTCCCAGATGGACTTTATTATACCAGCTAAAGCTTCACATGTTCATGATGACCAGTTTGGAAAACAGTATTTTCATGAAGTCATGATTATCAAGACTGAGCATGTTGCTCATAACATCAGCATAAAACTTTAACTTTCAAATTACACCTTTGTACATGTTGTATACACACATTGTGTTCACTCATTCAGCTTTATCATAGTTTTAATGATAATAACAAAAAAATACTCTGGTGTTCACATGTTTTATGTAATCGTGCAGTGGGCAGGAGGAGGACTAAGAGCATTTGTTCTATTCCTGCTCTGTCTCCTCCCTCATCATTGCTCAACTAAGAGATATTCTAAACTGGAATCTTTCCTCAACTAGCCAACAGAAATGACACTGGAGACATGCTGTTGCTATGGTAAGGCGAAAACTGGTCTTAGCAGGGAACTTTGCTCTTTGCAAGAGAAAGACTGTTAACAAATGGGAAATGTTTGGGAAAACACTTAAAACATATATTTGAACATTGTTTTCTGCTAATGTAAAGATTTCAAGTGTTTATCGAGAAAGTCCAATTAGTCAGTATTGCAGATAAAAATATTTAGTTTTTTCATTTCTAAATGTACATTTTTTGTTGTAGTTTGTCTTCTATTACATATTTAACTTTTTGCATTTGTGATACACTGATATTTAATGTAACATGGCAGTTTTGTCAATTTTTTGGTGAATAACTTGGTCAATATTGTCTTGTCTTGTATGTATAGAAATTGATGTTTGTATTTTGATAATATGAGGTTTTTAAAAATATGTATATTGTGTTATGAGTGGAACTACGAGTGTGTCCACTGTCCACTGTCTATATTTGTAGTTGGTGTTGCTCAGTGCACAGGGATGCACAAACCTTGAAGCATCACCAACGTTGTTATAATCTATCCTGTGGGGATTATAAAAACTCCTAGAAATGTTAAGGACTCCCAAGGTAGATAATATGCAAAGTTGATACATTCACACACAAACAGATGGGCGGTAGATGTCATAAATCAGAGCAGAACTGACTCTTTTCGCAGAACGGTGGCTGTGAGCTCCAGGACAGCTCTAGCTGACAGGTGAGGGTCTCTCGTCCCACCAGGTCGTACCCAGGGTCACACTGGTAGGTGATCCGAGCTCCGCGCACCAGTGCAACATGGGATGTCGTCTTCCAGCCGTTCTGGATCTCTGGTAGGTCTGGACAGGAGTCATTTCGGGACACCTCTGAGAAAAGAAATTCAAGAACAAACATGTTGATTAATTGCTCTATTACAATGATGGACGTTTCCTCTTGTTGGACGGTTACGTGGGTCAAGAAGAGAACAACATATACAATGTTACAGCGGATCCTGACATGATACTGGCATGTGCTCACTGCCAGAACGACAAATGGACTTATTGTGCAGCTATTTCACCGTGTGACAGAATGATGGATTTCATCCGGGTTGGACAGTCTTCAAACAGCAGCTCTCTCCAGTCCAATGAAGACAGTGTGCTGCTGAAGCTGCTGTCTGGAAAGCCAGTGGGCTTTAGTTCTGACTTCCACTGAAACAGTCCTCAGTAACATTATTATGTCAGTCACTGTGTTGTTAAAAAAAAATCTTGTTGCTGTCAAGTGTGACTTCCTAGAGTAATGATGGAAGCAGACAAAATGATCCAACTCAGGGGTCACTCATGTCTTACTATCTCACTATCTTATTTCTCTGACTTTATTCATTGTACAGTTTTTCCCTCCTCTGTGCTCATGTTCCAGGGCCTCATTCTCATTTTACTGACCTTGTCGGGTTTCATTGGTTATTTTTTGCTGAGCACTTTGCAGCATAATTAACCTTCTGATTCCCAAAATGCAATATTGCATTCATTTAAAACATTAAAATTGTGATATTTCAATGAAAACACTTCATTCTATCTGTCTTATTTAAACATTCACCACAATAAAGCATTTACACAAGATTCTGTCAACAGTGCTGCTGTGACAAAAACAACAACAACAACAAAAAAACAGTTTTCAGATGAACTGCAGGCTGTGTTTCCACAGAGCAATAACACAGATACTCACAGCGCATGTAACCAGAGCGGACACTAAATCACAATCAGGGAATAAAACTGATATACCAATATGATGGTGAAAATGATATTTCTCCAACAGTTGCGTCTCCATATGTGTTGAGTTCAGTAAATGTAAAGTATGTAAGGTGCTGCTGCTGCAGGGTTATCAGAGGAGATCTTCTCTGTCATGACTTTGTGAGTGAAACTGTAAATGCTGAAGTGTTTTTTTTTTTTTTGCTGTTGTTTGCTTTAGGTTGCCTCCAGGAGCCTTTGAGTGTGTGTTTAATCAACCACTACACAAACTCCTGCTTATGTTCCTTAAAATGATGTAAAGGAAGCCATTGAATGAATTACAGGAAGTACCTTTTAACCCATTTCAGGCCATTTGGTTTAGGTGACAGGTATCGTGTTTTTTATTTTTGAAGATTTTTTATTTTTTTTTTGTAATATAAAAAGAGGGAACATTTGTCATGCATTTGGAACCAAAAATCCGTCAACTTATCAGAAAATTTGTTTAACATAGCATAAAAGTCTACAATGAATATCAACAAATATTTTGCACATATTCTTTCCTGGGGTCCAATGGACCCTGAAAGACCTTCTACGTATGGCAACATGAAAGTTCTGAGTAGGCTTAAACATTGAAAATGAAATGAAATGAAACGAAATGAAATGAAAATGAATGAAATGAAATGAAAAATACTTTATTTATCCCAGAAGGGAAATTCAATCTTGTAAAAGCTCCCTTTTTTTTAATTTTTAATTTTTAAACCAATATAACATATATTATATACAACAATAACAATCATTCAGTCAGTCGGATTTGTTTTTTAAGGTGATGGCTGTTGACAGGAAGGAATTCCTGTATCTCTCCGTTCGACAGCGAAGCTGACGCAGCCTCCCACTAAACACACTCTGTTGATTCTTCACTGTGTTGTGGAGAGGGTGAGAAGAATCCTCCATCATCTTCATCATCTTGTGCAGCATTCTTTTTTGAACAATCAGCTCCAGTGGTTCCAGAGTTATCCCCAGCACAGAACCAGCTTTCTTGATCAGCTTGTTTAGCTTCTTTACGTCTCTGGTTCTGATACTACTGCCCCAGCAGATGGCTGCAAAGCTGATTGCACTTTCCACAACAGACTTATAGAAGATCT
>NW_007577940.1:461452-484019 GCF_000690725.1 Stegastes partitus | reverse complement strand
GGCAGAGGAGCTGTATGCATTCTTAATATTTGCATAAAAAAAGTCCAACGTCTTATTTTCTCTGGTGGTGCAGCTGACAAACTGCTGGAAAGTTGGTAACGTAACAGAGAGGGAGACGTTGTTGAAGTCTCCAGAGATCGCCATGAATGAGTTTGGATGCTGTGTTTGTAGTTCAGCCACGACGGAGCTGATGACATCACAGGCTGTCTCTGGTGCGGTTCCTGGTATTATATAAACCACTACCACTACTACATTGTAGAGATATTACAGTTACTATCTACGAAACAGTAGTACTATTATTAATTCATTAAAGTGTTTTGCATCTTTGGTATATACGGAATGTGTTATTTGTAACAAATCTAATTCATGATGTCCTTCAGTGACCTGTAGCTCTGAAAATATTACCAGTATAAAGTTAAGATGTTGCATGGCCTCATTAATAGATTAAAGTTGTGGTGATCCGAGTTTTGTGTTTTTGTGTAGAACTGTGTTTTGAAAAAAAAACAAAAACTTTCTTTATCCCAGAAGGGAAATTCAATTTTTTGGTATATGTGCTTGTGTTGACTGGTGGCTGTGACTGCATTTCAGGCTGGGCAGGGTTTTCCAGATGGGAGTGTTCTCACTCACCCTCTGCCACACCGACACGCATCTACGATCAGTGCTGGATAAAGCCTGTCTCCACCTGTGCTCCAGCGCCAGTGGATTATCCTCCTTAGAGTGGTAGCAGGCCAACAGTGCTTTTGAGAATTTTGTGCTTTGTAAAACTTTGCTTTGTCTAACGTGTGTTTTCATCTGTGCTTTTGCCAGAACCTCCCCAATCGTCGCTTTGCCAGCCGAACCACAGCTTTGTGTCGCCTTGTCTCCCGGCTCCCCCAGGAAACTTCCCCAGGATTTCCCTCACTCACTTGGCTACCCTCACAAGCTTCCTGGTGTCCCCTGGTTCCCCGCTGTTGTTAAATAAATCCCTCATTTTCACTCCTAAACCCAGTGTTGCATTTTTGGATCCTTCCTTAGACTGAACCCTCAAAAGTTACTGTACATAAAAAACAACTGATTCTGAGGAGGTTGTGTTGGAATTTATTTAACATTTGGTTGGTTGAATATTAAATAACCCTCCATCATTGCAACTATGTGCTCACAAGATTAAAACGCTACGTGAAGAGTTCAAAAATCTAATTGTTTTGCTCAGACTATTGATGAGTGGATCTGTAAGGAGGCTGCACAGATCACACAGACGATGGATGTTGTGCTGCTGGTGGTTCTGTAACATGCTGAGAAGACCTCAAACAGCAGCATGAACTGATTACTCAGGCAGAGAAGCAGCAGGAAGCTCAGCTCAGCAGTCTCTTGATCGTTTTTCTGAATCAAGAATTCATCTGATCTCGGACTTGCCAGCATTCAAAGTGTGCAGCTCTGACCTTCCTGCCATGTTATCTCTTCAGTCTTAAAATCAGTGCAGCTTTACAATGAGTGCCAAGCCAAATTTAACTAGAAAAGCACACAGAGACCGCAGACCTCAAGCAGCTCATTTCCACCCATATTGTGATTTCCAGCCAATGTTTAAATTGTGCATTCTTTTTATCTACACCAGGGGTGTCGACATTCGGTCCTCGAGGGCCGCAATCCTGCATGTTTTAGATGTGTCCTTCTTCCAACACACCTGATTCAAATGATCAGGATCGTTATCAGACTTCTGCAGTGCTTGATGATGAGCTGATCATTTGAATCAGGTGTGTTGGAAGAGGGAAACATCTAAAACATGCAGGATTGCGGCCCTCGAGGACCGCAGTTCGACACCCCTGATCAGATCAGATCAGATTCATGAGTAATCAAAACATACATTTAGCATTTGCATTAACATTGATATCATGAATAACAATCTTACAGACTGACGAACGGTCGTTCTATACTATCAAATATTTTTTACACTTACATTATTTCTGCGGGTACTTACTGGCTTTTAAGCTGTTAACTAACGTTATGCTAGGTTGGCATAACTACAGCGATATTATTGCTAACGTAAACAGACAGGGAATAACTTAAGCTAGGTTAGCACAACTTTAGCAATGCAAAGTAACTGAACAGCATGACCGACGCAACAAAGTACGCGTTAGTCGTCATGACACATGGCAGAGAGTTCAAGTGAAACAGGAGACATGTTGAGTCACTGTGAATGTCACAGCTCCACTCAGGCCACTCCTGTAATATTGCCTGGCTGTAGCTGACTCCTGTGATATTGAGAGGACAGCGGTGAGAAATGAGAAGTGAATGGAGTCAGAGCTCCATCTAGTGGACAAATGGCGCAAGGACGGCATTCGGCACCAGTGTGACACTTAACAGCATTTACTGCTTTGTGAGAAAATAATTTGATGGAATGACAGAACATCACCAAAATGTAATCATCTGTTCATTGTGCCATTACCAACAGTTCTGAAAATTTCATGAAAACCCTTTCAAAACTTTTTGAGTTATCTTGGAATCACACAAACAGACAAAGAGATAAACGCCGGCTAAAACATAACCTCCTTGGCAGAGGTAACAATCTACAAGAACCAATAAACTGCTAGTAGGTTAAACACCATCAGTTTAGTTATTCACGCGCATGCACAATAGCTTCATGTCAAATTGAACGGTGAAGCGCGGCCGAGCTCCGGTAGTAATAATAATAATAAGCTCCGCCAAAAAGGCCGCGGACTGACCAGGTGTCACTTGTCACCTGGACAACCTGAGCTTTGGAAAGCTGAACTCTGGGGAGATTAAAACGCTGCAAAGTATCTGAAGATCAAACTCAGTAGATTAAGTGAAGGAAGATAAACAGCGCTGCTGGAGAAAGGGACCTTTGCACCTCATGTACAAAAGGTGCTATGCAAAAAATGTGGTTTTCTCTTTTCCACGCTCACGTTCAGATGTATCAAGAGTGAAATGATCATGGAATGCAGTCCTCCAAGCCAACTTCTTGATTGGAATACGCAAGTTGCTATTGCTTTAGCCAAACAAGATACAGGTTCTTGCGTAATCATGCCAGGATATCAAAGAGGAAATCAAAGACTTTGTCTCATGTCAGATTACTCAATTTATTATTTTCCAACAGACAATGAGGCAAGAGAAGACTGTGAGACGCAGTCCCAGCCTCGTATCACAGACCCGCAGGATTCCTCCAGCCTCCCCGGCGTCAGCTGATCCTCCAGTCTGCCGCAACGCATGTCGGGGGGATTAATATTAGGACAATTAAATGACTTACTCACCAAGAAGCCACCCATCCCGCACCGTGCCAGCTTGTAGCCTGTTCTCAACCACGCTGTTAGTCAGAATGTGTTTTGATCAAGGCCGCCTCGCAACAATGTTACTTAATTGTATTTGCTCATCACAGATGATCTGTATACTGATTTAATAAAAATGCCTCCTGTTTACATAAACAAATGCATCTTGTGATGGTGCCTCTATAGCAATGTGTGTGCAGTCGATAGCTCTGATCACATCAGGAAAACCGGCCGTAACTACAAATTGCACTTTTATGTCGTCCTGTTCAATTGCACTGTGGGAATTTGATATATCTGGCTGACTTTCGGATAATTCCATCCCACACAGCTGGCATGGCTCTGCTCACTGTCGACTGGCACAGTCCCGATCGGTCGGCCAGCTCCCTCTGACAGAGCCTGTGTCTAGGAAGCCCAGTGTGGTCAGCACCTATACGGGCACAGATAGGACATGGCTCCTGGCCGTGTTGCGCTCCAATAATGGCCACTGCTCCGTGCACAGTTCTAAGCGAATTGCCCTCGGGAACGTAAAGTGGCTGATGATCCAGTCGTCGTCCCGAGGTCTCTGGAAACCCGTTCTCTTTGCACTGCTTCATTGGCAATATCCTCCAACAGTACCAAAGCTGTCACTGTTGTTAACGGTATCTTGGGCACCATTTTATGTAAACTTTTATATCCGCTCATCTGATTGCAAACACCTGGGTGTGTTAATTGTTCTGATGTGCATATCATGTTGAAGAATAACCTTTTTTTATATATATATATTGTTTTTTACATTTTTATATTCCCAGCATCGCTTCTAAGTGTCGCCAACGGCTCAAAAGCAATAGAAACGTGCGTACGCCAGTCAAGAAGTTGGCGTGGAGGACCGTACATTTCCACGTTCATTTCACTCTTGATACATCTGAACGTGAGCGTGGATAAGTGTGTACGCCAAGTTTTTGTGTGTACACATGCTTTGTACATGAGGCCCCAGGTTTCAGTGTGAAACCCACACAAGTCTTTGTACATGAGGCCCCTGGTCTGTATTGTTCAAAATGGTTAGAAAAATTCTACATAGGTATTATATTTATTTACCACTTGCTCATTCAGAAATAAATGACATTTTGGCCAGATAGTTTTGAAATCCTTAGAGTTCTGTGTTGTATATCTTTATAAGTAGGCCAAATTACTCTTGATGTACTAACACTGATCTCTCTGCTGTCAGGAAGCTACATCTCCGACGGCGTCCAAACACAGAACTGTCCAGATGAACTGATCGACTGCTCCATCAGCTTCAGTGACTCGGCGTCTTTGAGATGACCAACTCGCCTATTTGTGAGGGGCCTTTGAGGCCAAGATTGAATACTTTACTTGTACATGAGGCTGAGCCTCTGATCACACAAACACATTCAGCCTCACACAGGAAACAATTTTTGGTCCGTAAGTACCCACAAACTCTTGACTTGTCATTTCAGATAATGAAGTCATTCTGTCATGTATCCTTGAACTATTAGGACAATTCTGCTCGATCATCTCTGTTTTGCTTTAAATTATTAGAACACAAAATAAGGATATTTAAAAAAATTGATTTGTAAAATTTTGACTTTAAATATCAAACATTTTCTGAGATAACATTCTTTAAACAGACACCTGTCAATGCACTTTCAGCAAATTTTTTTGCTCATTAAATTTTGAGGCCAAGTTTGAATGACAACATGTCAGGAGCTTTCATCCAAACACAGCCTCAGATGTAATTGTGCAAAAAATTTGATGATAAGTATTTTAATCAAAATTGTATCTTGAGAAATTATATGGTATGTATTTCCCTAATCAATTAAAATGATCTGAGATTAATTAATGTCACAAATTTAAGCTAAAACTGAGAAAGCAGTAACAACAAAGTGTGATGTGAAAAAGCTCATATATGTTGCGTGCTGCATGTAAAAGCCATGTTGTGGACAGTGTGGATGAGGGTGTGTTGAATGTGCTCATTGCTTGTTGGCTTCTATCTGCTTCGTGTTCGTTGAAAAACATGGCCCAGGCTAACACTAGTAGCTAGAGGTACAAAAAAAACAGTATAAGGAAAAGAGAGATGATGAAACTGATACGGAAGGCTAGATTTAGTGATGTAGAACCAATTGAACTATGAGCTGTTGATCCTAGTGAGGAGGAACAAGTGCATTCTTTGGTAAAAAGGAGAAACACTTTTCCTGCCAACTGGAGAACAGACCAAAGGTTAAGAAAATCTTTTGAGCCACCCAGATTAGCTGGTAAGTGGACGTAGCAGAGGTTAAAAAAAAGACTCATGAGCCACACGATCCGCCAAGTTAGAGCGACAGAACGATAGGTGGACTTTGTTAAAGAGTAAAAACTATGAGCCACGTAGTCTGTCATTGGTGAGACAGAAAAATAAGTGGACTTTTATAGAGAGTTAAAAATCATGAGCCACCATCTGCTCTGTCTTTTTGGAGGCAGAACAATAAGTGGACATTGTTAGGGAACTAGCCTTCCAAGTCAGTAGGCAGGAGACTGAGAAAATCTAGGCTATATTTAGTGAAATTGAACCAATTGATAGGACCTTGCTAAGGAGTAAAAACTATCAGCCATGCAGTCTGTCATTAGCGACAGAAAAATAAGTGGACTTTAATAGAGAGTTAACTAGAAAAGCACACTGAGACCGCAGACCTCTGCTAAGCAGCTCATTTCCACTCATATTGTGATTGCCACCCAATGTTAACGCCCAACGCTGGATCTGGCAAGTGGTTACTGGCAGGTAGAAATGGACCCTGCTGATAGGGAGAAAACTGCTTTTGCAGCTCGGCTTGGGGCAGTGGAGCAGCGATGGGTGGCCCAACTGGCAAATTTCAGGTATGACATCAAATACCGTCCAGGTACACAAAATACCATTGCAGATGCTTTATCCAGGCTGCCTGAACGACGACAGGGGATTGCCCACGTGCATGTCGACCGGGTCGCGGCTGAAGAGGATGGAACGTGGTTGGAACGTCAGTCCAGGGACCTTGACCTTGCCCAGGTACGGCAGTGGAAAGAACAGAATTTGTCTCAGCCCAAGGTATGTGATTCCATGACGCCTTACATGAAGTGGCTGATTAGAGACTGGGATAGAATCTCACTGCAAAATGGTGTACTGGGAAGATGGTGCCAAGGGACTGGATCTGAACACGAGATCTTCCAAGTGATTGTTCCAAAGCAGGCAGCCAATGGTGTGTGGACAACGTACCACGAGGGGATGGGCCATCCAAGCAGGGAGAGGACCATGGCAGCTCTGCGTCAGCGCTGTTATTGGCCCAGAATGGCCCAGGATGTAAAAGAGTGGACGGAGACTTGCCTGCAGTGTGTGTGTGCAAAAGCAGGACCTGAGGTGAGAGCCCCTCTCGTATCCACTTCTACATCTTATTCCTTTGAAGTTGTTGGGGTTGACTACCTCTCTCTGGGGTGCCCAGATGACCGGTACCCCTATGTTCTGGTGATGACTGACCTGTTCTCCAAGCATGCTCTTGCAGTACCTACCAAGGATCAGTCTGCTAATACCACAGCCTGAGCCTTGTATAGCAGCCTTATCCAGTTATCCAGACATTTAGCTGCCCCAAACGTATCCTGACAGACCGAGGGGCTGCCTTCGAATCGTCACTTATGAGTGAACTTTGTCAGTTGTACGGATGCCACAAGAGAGGAAACGGAGCCTGTGAGAGATTCAACCAAACCTTTTTGAAGCTGTTAAGCTCCCTGACTGAGACAGACCAGGCACAGTGGCATAACCGGCTGCCAGCCCGCCTCCAGGCGTATAACAGCACCATCCATAGCACAACTGGGATGACCCCACACTATGTGGTGTTTGGGAGACACACTAGGCTGCCTGTGGACTTGGGAACTGGTTTTGGCCCGACAGTAGAGACTCACACCCTACAAGGCTGGGTACAGCAGCATCAGAAAGCCCTGATTCATGCATATCAGACAGCAAAGAGGCAGTCACAGCACCAGCAGGAACGAGACCAAGTGCGCTACAACCGACAAACAAAAGTGGCACCACTTCTCCCAGGTGAGCGGGTGTTCCTTCGCAATTTCCGCAGGAGGGCCAGAGGGAAGTTGACCCCGAGATGGTCTCCAGAACCATTCGTGGTGGTGAAGCAGCTACGGGAAAACCTCCCAGTTTACATCCTTCGGCCAGAGGGTAAGGAAGCGCCAACTCAGACTGTGCATCGCAATAACCTCCGGCCATGCCCTTTGAATATGTTGCAGGACACCAAGGAGCTGGCAGGGGAGTCGGAGCTTCCAGTAGCAGATCAGTCAAACCAGCTACCCCCTCCCACTTGGTGGCTTCCTGGCCTGGTTATTAGCTCCACCCAGCAACCACTAGCTTCTATAAGAGACACAGTTTCGGCTCAACCGCCTGACCCTCCAGAAGAACAAGCAGACCCAAATAAGGACTCGAACCATTCTATCGCTCTCAGCGACCTAATTTTGGGTTGCCTCCGGCCAGGTATCGTAAACAGTAAATGGTCAGGACGATCAGTATTAAAGGAGGGGGGAAAATGTCAGTGAGACATCCTCATGTGTTGGCTTGCTTTTAGGTGGAGTTATAGGTTTTATGCATGTTTTTATATTTTTAGATGTGTTTGGGTTTTATTAATATTTATGTTTTTATGTGTTGAACTTTGCATGTTTTTTTTATTTTTATTATTGCATGGGTTGTTTCTTTTATTTCCAACATGCATGTTTCCAATGAGGACTGATTGTCTGAACGTACCCCTAGACTCCTGATTGGACAAAACTGAATAGTGTGTCCTTAAATGACGATTGGACACAGGTGTGTAGGAGAAGGGAAACAATCGGAAGCGAGAGCGGCACAGGGGAAACAACTGGAGAAGAAAGCAGCAAGAGGGACTGAGCAGGAGACCACGGCGAGAGTGACGGTTGGAGCAACGCGCAAAGGGTACGCCGCGGGGCAGAGGATATCGGGCAGGACCTGCAGACTGGAGGTAGAGCGGTCGGCGGCCCGGATCGGCACGTGGACGCGAGGCACAGACACTTTTCAACGCCAACTTAAGCTACGTGAAGGAACGTGTATAGTCGAGTTGGCCTGTATGTGTGCGTGTGAGAGAACCCCCTGTCAGACTTGGTCACGTGACTGAGGACGCATCTCTCCTTTCCGCAGCAGCGGCGGTTCGTGGGGGACGGAGCAGGGCAGTCACGAACAAGAGACACCAAGGGACCAAACGGACGGCGGCGGCGGATAGCTCCAAACCATTTACCTCTCTTCTGAAAACAATAAGGAGGCTCTTCCCCAGCCTGCATGACCTCCAGTACAGACGTGGTAGTAACAGACATTTTCTCCAGCTAAAAGATCTTCATTCATCCAAATCATTGTTAGCCGTGTTCAGCTCATCACCTCGTTTAACCTTGTTTTATTGAAGTGTTTTTTTACATTTTTATCTTTTTAGCTAATTTTACACCCTGCTTATTAATACTCTTAATTGTGAATAAATCATTTTAGACCAAACCGCGGTGTCCTTGTTTTAACAGTGGAACTATTTCTGGTATACAAAGAACCCCGCACACACTTGTGACATCTACCTAACACAAATGAGTTATTTTTTGGAGAATATATGAATGAGGGATGCAGAATGAAATAATTCTGAGTAAATATCATGATTTTAAGCTCAGATATGTTAATCATCCCTGATCCTCTACATCGCACAGGAGACATTCACGCACCATTACAAAGTTGAAAATCTCATGATTCTTTCTGTTGTTTCAGTTTCTGACTCTGACAAATATTAAAAAATTTGAGTAATTTTTGAAAAGAAAACAAACATTTCAGCTCTGCTGGGGGGTTTTTGGGTTCAGAGAGTGAAAACATACTTTCTTCAGAGAGATATTTTTTGGTTTGTTTTTTTTATGTGAGTTAGATGTCTTCTTTTGAGTTAGTTATACCGGTTTTATATGTAATGTTGTTTATTGCCCTCTGTAAAGTACTTTGCAATGTTTGTTTTGAAAATTGCTCTCTTTAAAAAGATTGTAACTGTATGATTCATTATAGACACAGCTCAGTGTATATTATGAATAATTTTTCACTTTGCTGCACCAAGAAACATCTCTGCAGTTGCATCCAATCAGCTTATTGTTATGTGTCCTTCATACATTTACAGGCTCGTGTTGTTTCATAAAGTGAAAAAAAAGGAAGAAAGATGAAACAAAACAAAACCACCTCCAGTAGCTGTTGATGCCAAAAAGAAAACAGAACATTAATAAAATGAATGCTGTTTAAAACAACAACAAAAAATCATTACGGCTGAGAGAGACGTCTGAATAAGCAGCCTGGTGTGAGTGTCTGCATATAACTGCTGATTGATTGGACAGCGTACAGTATTGCATTACACTGTACAATATAATAGGCCTACAGGGATTTGTAAGTTGAAGTTCCTGGTTCAATTATTCATTCTCTATTGACTCGGTTCTCCTCCTCTTCTGTGCAGCCTGGATGTGTGTGGGGGGTAATTTATTCGCAGCTCAAACACACACTCACACACACATAATCATAGAGAGTAGCCTACGTGTTCATGCTGTGTCTACTTGATTTACTCCTCGGGGAAATGTGTGTGAGTTTGTGGTGTCGGGAGGGTGACAAGCAAATTGGACAGTGTGTGTCTCAGTGCACATCTAAATTGGTGCCAGGTGTTGGATATGGGAAGCGCCACAGATTACAGTGTGTAAAAGAGGGGAGTGAGTTTATTTGGCTGCTTGTGAAACTCCGAGCTTGTGTGCGGGTGAGCGCCACAGTAAGATGGTGAAACAAATAGGATGTGATTGAATAAGGACAGAGGGAAATGAAAGGAAAGGCAAATAAAGATGAGAGGAGAGAAAAGGGGAGATGAGAAATGGAGTGGGCAGTCTGAGGAGAATTGGCAAAATTGAAATGAATGGGAAAACTGAATGAAAGTTAACATCTCCACATCAATTCAAAGGATAATGCTGGTGTTATTTTACATTTTCTTATTGTCAACAAATCTCATTAAAAGATCAGAACCAACCAACAACATGTTAGTCCATCTTTTTAATACTTTCTGGCTTCCGTTCCTCCGTGCTGTGGCTCTGAGCCACCGGTTCCTCCTGAATGTGTAAATGTTTAAAAACAGGACATAAATACAGTATATAGTTTCATTTGCAAAGAAAAAGGGCTCAGTTACTTTCTAAGATAAACGGGCGCTATTGATGTTAACAAGCAGTACTCAAAAAGGAAGAATTTGTTTGGGGCTACTTTTAGCTGCTGATTAATTTAGATTTAGAGACATTTAGAGCTGTACACTGTGAGAAATAAAAGTTTATATTAAACAGTTCTCAACTGTAATATTTTAAACAGTTTACAGTTTGTTACTTTACAAATGTTCCCTGTTCTGGTAAATTACAGATAAAAACTTGTGAGATCGCAGAAAGAAAGTATGAATTTACATGTTAACATTTGAAATTACACTATTCTTTAGCGAATAAATCTAACAAGAAAAAAAAATACAACTGAGAAACAAAAAACTGATATTTACTGGTAAGTGGTGAGTAATCTTCATCACATAAGCTTTTGTTATTTTACAGATAACATCTAGTAAAATCACTGAAAAAAAGTATTAATTTACATGTTTAAATTTGAAATTACGCTATATATTATAGTAATAAATTAAAAAAAAAAATTAAACAAAAACAATGCTCGTCAAAATATAATGTCCTCATCAAAAATCTGTGTTTTTACAAATAGTAAGTCATTCTTTGTTTTATTACCCTGTTTCACTGTACTAGTAAAATCTAACTTTACAGATGTCTGTAGCTATTTTTAGTGTTTTTTAAAAAAAGTTTTTTTTAGTTTTTGACCTTTACAATTTATTTATATATATATATATATATATATATATATATATATCTCAAATCAAGTTTATTGTCATTTTGCTGTACATACAACAGTAGTACAGGCAAGATGAAGGAGCATTTCTTCAGAATCCGATAACTTAAAGCAATTTAAATAAACAAGTGTTTGCATTTCTAGATCAGCAGTTCAGCATTCTGACAGCTTGTGGAATGAAGCTGTTGATCATTCGGGAGGTTCTTCCTTTAATGCACCGGAAACGTTTGCCTGATGGTAGCAGTTCAAACAGCTTATGGAGAGGGTGTGAGGAGTCCCTGGCAATTATCAGTGCCCTGCTCCTGCAGCAGCTCTAGAAAAGTTCTTGGACAGAGGTGAGGGAAACTGATGACCCTCTCACCTCCTAACTATCCTCTGCAGGGTTTTTCTGTCTGACATACTACAGCTGGAGTACCATGTTGAGATGCAGTATGTCAGAACGCTCTCCAACACACCTCTGTAAAAAGTCCTAAGGATGCTGGCAGGGGGAGAGGCTTGTTTCAGCTTTCTCAGGAAATGTAGTCTCTGCTGGGACCGTTTGATGATCACTATTGTGTTCTTATGCCTGCTCAGGTCTTGCAAGATCTGCACTCAGAGGAACTTGATGTTCTCCACTCTCTCCACTGTGCAGTCGCTGATGTGAGGGGAGCATGCTCAGGACGTGACCTTCAGAAGTTGATGATCATCTCCTTCGTCTTGTCCAGATTAAGCAGCAGATTTTTCTTACTGCACCAACCCTCTTGGTGTTTCACTTCATCTCTGTGCATTGATTCTTTTTTTCGCAAATAAGTCCCACTACTGTGGCATCATCAGTAAACTTGATGATCTGGATCCCCTCATGTGTGGCTGCACAGTCATGTGTTAGTATTGTAAACAACAGTGGACTGAGTACACAGCCTTGAGGAGATCCAGTGCTCAGCGTGATGGAGTTGGGGATGTTCTTTCTGACTCGGACAGACTGGGGTCTTTCAGTCAGAAAGTCCAGGACCCAGAGACATGTGGCATTATCTAGGCCGAGAGCCTGACAATAACGGCATTGTAACACAGTCTCAGTGAAGTAAGAGAATTTCACAACTGCAAATAGTTGTTGGTCTTCTCCTAGTAAGGTAAACCGCTATCTTCTGTAATATCTCAATGAATTGTTTCTTAGGCAGATTTACAGTGAAGTGCATTTACATGCTTGTGCTCATCTCATGGAGGAGCTTCCTACAGAGAGAGGAGAGCTGCAGGAGGAGGGCTGTACTCTCACATTGGGGTGTTCTTCTTTTTTGCCTCCTGCAGTTTGGATTTATTTTAGAGCAGCTGAGATTTCTTTTTAGGATCATAATTCTCATTAGTAACTGAGGCCTAACACAGCTGGAGCAGCTGATGTTAAGAGTCATTTATGAAAGTCCTGTTGTTGCCCAAATCTGTTGTTGCTAAATAGGTAAAAAAATATTATATTTAACTATGAAACCTTATAGGACTTTGTTTGCAGCAGCATGTGTTGTTCAAACAGCCTCTCTTCATAATGTACAGTACAAGGTCATATTTCTTGTATTTATTAGTTACATACGCCTTGTATTGACAGCGTTATCAACAGTGGTGTTGTTGGAGCTGCAGTCTCCAGGTGGACGTTCAGTCGATATGCTCTCCGTTATTTTTGGCAGCAGGAGGAACAGACTACCTGCGAACACCTCTGTACTGCTCGGTCTGACTTATTTAAAGTTTACTGAAATGTTTACTCAGAGTCGGGTCCAAAATTACTGATGTCAAAGAAGTCGTTGGTGTGGCTGCATTTCATTCAAACAGACAAAAAAGCAACTCGCCATTGACAGAGTCAATGACATTCGTGGATACACAAAGGTCATATAGGAAAGACATTTGAGGATAGTTGTGCTACATCTGCAGCTGATCAATTCATCGATTTCCTGACTAATTTGTCAACTGATTGGTTGCTTAAAACAATTTTTTAAGACAAAGCATCACAGCTCAACAACCAACACTGCAGATCATCTGAAAACAGCAACTTGTCTGTAATGTTCCTTAGTAGTTCTGGGATTATCCACTGATATATTTCTAATTTTCAGGAATCATGAATATGTAGGGCTGGTCCGAATAGCAGGGATGCAAGGTGGCGCAGTTGGTAGCACTGTCGCCTTGCAGCAAGAACACTGCAAAAACAGCCCTACTTGAAATAAGCAAATATTCTTAAATCTGGTCAAATTTTCTTGTTTTGAGCAAAAAAAATCGGCCAATGGAGTAAGCAAAATTTACTTGGCTAGAATTCTTAAAACTAGCCTATATATCTAGCCACTTTAAGACCATAATATGTATTAAAACTAGGAAAAAATAGGCTAAAATGTGAGAAATGTTTGCCTATTACAAGCAAAGAAACTGTTATGTAAGAAATATTTTCTTAAAATAAGTGTTCTGATTTGTTGATTAAGCTGACTTTAAGACTGTTTGACTTAAATTAAGAATTTACACCTTAATTAAGGTTTCCAGTTAGTAAAAAAAAAAAGCTTACAATGAGATGGATTTTCTTAAAACAGAACATTTTTAAGCTTTTTTTTTTTTTCTGGCATTTTGCCTTTAGGACAGTCAGGACAGTGAGAGAGTGAGACAGGAAAGGGGGGAGAAGAATGGGTAGAGACCTTGCAGCAAACTGTCATGAGCGGGAATTGAACTCACGAACGCCGCGCCGGAAAAACTACAGCGCTGTTCACGCGCCGCCCACTCAACCAGGTAAGCTAAAGCTATAGGGGCACCTGAACAAAAAGTGTATATGCCCTAATCCTCTTCTAACAGCATAACAATAATTGAGCAACATTCTAGTTGCCAGTGTCAAAAAAAAATCCAGCAGCAAACAGATGAATTCAAACTACAATTGATGCAGTTTCTTAAATTAAGAGCTTTAGCAATTTGTCTTACTCGTAAAATAAGAAAAACAATCTTATTTCTCTGGTGGGATTTAATGTGAACCATTTGAACCACGACATTGTTGCTTGTTACTAGTAATTCTAGCTCAATATTAGCTGTAAAATCTTATTAAGAAAAAGTTAGATATATTTTCTTAAAATTAGACAAATTTTCTTAAGCAAAAACTTGCTTGTCAAGATTATTTTACTTTTTAGATAAAAAATAAGAACAATTTTCCAGAAACAAGACTTTTTTATTTTCTTAAAAATCCTTTTTTGCAGTGACGGTTGCCGGTTTGCGTACTGGTGGGGGCACCAGGATCTTTCTGTGTGGAGTTTGCATGTTCTCCCCGTGCAGCGTGGGTTCTCTCCAGGTTCTCCGGCTTCCTCCCACACAGTCCAAAAATATGTTGAGGTTAATTGGTGATTCTAAATTGTCCATAGGTGTGAATGTGAGTGTGCATGGTTGTCTGTCTCTAAATGTAGCCCTGCAATAGACTGGCGACTTGTCCCAGGTGTCTCCTGCCTTCGCCCTAAGTCAGCTGGAATAGGCTCCAACCCCCCCACGACCCTAGTGAGGATTAAGCGGTGTAGAGATGATGGATGGATGGATGGTCCGAATAGCAATTTCTGATCTCTGGATATTCGGCCCAATTAATGACGAATAATAAAATGCTGCAAATACTCACTTTTTATGTTGACTTAGAATCTATTTAGACTAATAAGGCTGCAGGTGGAGTGCAGTCAGTGAACTTAGTGAAGCTGTGGTTTCAGTCCACTGAGATTTTCTTTCGTGAATACAGACCTAATTGCCTAAAACTAAACAGAAAGCAGCAGCTGCTGTTGGTGATTCAGATATTTCTGATGACGCATGGGCTACTCTTTGATAAATGTGCTTGTTTTCTGTTGAATATTTTCCCATGTGATATTCATATAGTTTCTTGTGAGAGAGGAGCTGCAGAGTGTCATGTTGTCTTCATGAGTAACCAACACCACACAGAAGGACAGTAGTTAGAAACACACAAGACTGTTGTTGTTGTTGTTGACAATACTGAATGTCACTCAACTTTCACAGCATAGTGTTGATGTTTGCAGCACTTTGAGCACTTAGTTCCTTATGTTTTAACTCAATAAGGCCACTGAACCGCCACTCTCACCCATGTAGTTGATGATGAAGCCCTCGCCCTTGCCAAAGACAAGCCCCGCTGGGTCAGAGTGGAAGGTGACGGTCAGGTCAGGGGTGGTGGACGAGAGCTTGAAGGGATTGCTGCCTCCGATGTAGCGGCCCAGGATGCGAGTTGTGACCTCGTCTCCGTCAGTGATGGTCAACATGTCGCTGTCGCTGATGTTCAATCTGAGACAGAGAAACAGACGGACAGCGAGGTAAAGACGCCGCAATCAGATCGGGATAAGTTGTGATGACTCAAGTGCCGACAGCCGACTGTGTGGGAGACGAGACAACCACAGAGGCTAAATGCTGTATTCGTGTTTAATGGTCTGTAAACACAGTCATGTTGTTGTTGCCCCGGACCTGTTTGTTTCACCACAGAGGCTTCTCAAAGAAGAAGTTTTGAAAACTGAAATATCTCTAAATATGAGGTGACATACTTCCATCAAAGTGTGTAATTGGATTAATGCTGCCAGGGAATTGAGTTAAACTTGTCAAACCCATTTTAAATCATAGAAGAAAGTGACACCGATCTGCCAGTGCAGTGAATGACTTTAGTCATGTTGTTGCAATGCTGGGAACATTTGCATGTTAGTTGCACATGCGGGAACTTGTGGGCTATTTTAAGGCATCCTGGTGCCATGTACATGTTCTGACCAAAAGAATTCTTCCTTTAGAACCTCGCTCAGGGGATAAAAAAAAAAGTAAAGACTTGTTCCCTGTGCAAGTCTCAAGGCTGATCGATTAAACTCAGAGTGGACGACATGTGAGAGGTTTCTAGCATATTGTCGAGTCAGCATCTGAACCAATCAGCTGTTAGATCAGGTGAGAACAGACATTTCCCATGATGCCCTGAGGCTGTGCAGGTTCTGGAGAACAACTGTAAAATCTAACTTCCTTAATCTCACATTGTTATTGATTTATTTCACTCTGGTATAACATCAGTGTGTTGAAACCTGCATTATTAATATTTCCTACTTTAAGAAATCAGTATTTCTTAAATATAGAAGAACTCTGTGTGACATTACTATTTTCCACATTTAGAAGACTTTGCAATGTCGATATCTGTGACTAAACATATCTAGTGTTTCACTTATTACTATCATCATACTGTGTGTGTCTATATTGTATCTTATCGAGATGTCCATCCTGTACTGTGTATCGATTATTTTTTGGAGACCTTCATATTTATACTGTACACACTAAGCATGAAAGAAAAAAGCATTTAGATAATCATGCAGAATGAGTTGAGAGCTCAAACAAACTTGGTCACATTTACATTTTGTGTTCTCAATTCACCTCAACATCATAAATGTGAGTTCAGGATCAACAGAGCGACAGTACAAAATCAAGATGAGAGCAAAAAATACCAACAGACTTGTGAACGCTGCAGCGGCAGTGTCATCAGCATGCTCTCCAATGTTAGCGAGTTTTGAATTTAATGGCTCAGTACGAGCAGGAACAGAGAAATATCAATAGCAACATCCAGGCGGGGAGCTGGACCCCTCACTGAGCCTCCACACTCACAACTCTCCACATGCATTTTTAATGATAACATTTGGTTTCTGCTCAGGCCAAACTTCTGATCAGAGAACAAGCGTTGATGTGCGAAAGTCCATGAGTGTTGGTGTTTTCCTCACAGTTGTACATCAAGCAGCACCCGTTTGTCCTCGCCAACATGTATCCTCCAGCTGCAGTCCTCTCCCTCTCCGTACCACTCCGGCCAGTTTGGAGACAGAATCACACCTCCGGGACCTGTCAGGTCTCCTCCACACTGAGCTGCACAGACGACAGGGACAGATTAACCCTTGAACCTGAGGCTGTTGTCAGGGTCATTTCACCAGCTGTACTTTCAAGCTCCTGTCTTGGTCATTCTGAGGCTACATAATGGGTGCAGTGATGCTGCATGATATATCCCATGATACTGATGCTCAAAGGAGGTTTTACAAGAAATCATGCTGAATAAAGATTAGATTTTGGCTTTAGATTGTGGAACGGATTTAAAACGGATTTGGTTGCAGTTTTTAACTAAGCTGTGTAAATGTGTTTCTCCGGTACTTATTAAATAGTGAGGCTCAAAAATTATGGCAAAACTTAAAAAGCAGAAAAATTTCAACCCACCTCTACTTCAACAGTGTGTAATTCTAAAAATACTCACAAGGTAACTTATTACTTGAATTCATTAAATACACGAAAGATATTGTACATAAAGCCGATTTTGAGAAAGTCGGGTGGGAACGTTTTTCAGATTTGGATCATTTTATATGGAATGACTCATCCGTCTCATTAGATATGATAACCCTTGCATGTTTTTTTCTTCTTTTTAAAAAAAATAAAAAATTATTGACATCAAAGACGAAATATCATAAAATTGTTATGTTTTCACCCTAAAATGCTGACAGTAGGAGTATCTTTTCATAACCGTGTAGTAGAGATTGTCTGGAATTTTGAAATATCAGAACCATGATTGTGGGATGGTGGAATGCTGTATGAAAATAGGTGCCTGATAAGTGTCATTAATAAATTCAGTGAACTGTTTACGCACAGCAGCCTACTGTAGAGTGGGCAAATATGAACATATATGTGTAATGAGTAATGTGTGTGTGAATTGATGCAGGGCTGTATGCAGGTTGCAACTATGATAAATTCAATGCAAATTTAAAGTTATTCTTTCTTACCAACATTTTGTCTCATAGAAGAGCTATGAGCATTGCAGGAAAGTTCAAGACATGCAGTTTTTTTTTTTTTCCCATATGTGCTTCACCTCACTGTAAAAAATACTTTTAAGGCAATTAAACCAAGAGGAAGAGATTTGAATTTAAACACAAAGTGCATCTATCAGGATCTAATGACCAAGAAAATCTGTTATATTTACGATGTTTGCTTTAAACTTGAATTTGGATTTGGATCTAAGTATTGCAAGGCGTGTACAGTGGGTATGGAAAGTATTCAGACCCCCTTACATTTTTCAGTCTTTGTTGTATTGTAGCCATTTGCTAAAATCATCCATCCATCCATCATCCACACACTGCTTAATCCTCACTAGGGTCATGGGGGGCTGGAGTGTTTCCCAGCTGATGTAGGGTGAAGGCAGGGGACACCCTGGACAGGTCACCAGTCTATTGCAGGGCTACACTTAGAGACAGACAACCAAGCACACTCACATTCACACCTACGGACAATTTAGAATCACCAATAAACCTCAACATGTTTTTGGACTGTGGGAGGAAGCTGGAGAACCTGGAGAGAACCCATACTGCACAGGGAGAACATGCAAACTCAGAAAGATCCCAGGCGCCCTAACCGGGACGTGAACCAGCGATCTTCTTGCTGTGAGGCGACGGTGCTAACCACCGAGTCACTTTGCTTGTGTGTCTTTCCTAATCAAGTCCAATCAATATAATTAAACACAGCTGGACTCCAGTGAAGGTGTAGAACCACCTCAAGAATGATCAGAAGTAATGGACAGCACCTGAGTTAAATATACAAGTGTCACAGCAAAGGGTCTAAATACTTATGGCCATGTGATTGTTCAGTTTTTCTTTTTTTTATATAAATCTGGAAAAATGTCTACAATTATGTGTTTTTCTGTCAATAATTGGTGCTGTGTATACATTAATGAGGGAAAAATGAACTTAAATGATTTTAGTAAATGGCTGTAATATAGCAAAGAGTGAAAAATTTAAGGGTGTCTGAATACTTTCCGTACTCACTGTAGATATGGAGTATAAACATGTTTCAGGCCTACAACGAAGTAGGCTTGTGTTAAGACATGATTGGGTCACAATGAAGTGCCATTGAAACAGGCACATTGTTGTTCTGAAGGTATTTCCTTGAAGAATGAGCAAATGTTGTTTATCGCTGTGATCAAATCTCACAAACATGCACCCACTCAGGGTTGTATCATTAGGCAAGTTTGACATAGCCAGGCTTTCTTTGTGTTAGCTGGCTCAACAAAACCTGAAACCCCAGTCAGAGATAATAAGCACCACAACTGTTATTAAATTTTCTTTGTTTGTTCACATGAACATCTAAAATGTCCTCTTCCACACAAAAGGGACCAATCATGTGCCGTTCACTGACAAACAACCATCAAGAAGTGAACTGGGCAAAGGGGGACACTTCTTACACCTGATTTTAATCCTAAACTTTGAACAGAACCTCCTCCAGAGCAGGTTACCATGGTGATCTAGCAGCTTAAAATAAAGCCACCTCTGTGACATTCCAGACTAAACAGAACTCGATAACCCATTAATTTAATTTCAGGGTACATAGTACACGGCATAATCAGACTGAAACAGCAATTCCGGTTTGTGGAGTTTGGTAAATCTAGCCTGCAGTACTCATACAATAGTAATTTAAATTCCAAAGATGAACATATTTTCATCTCTGTGTTCAGCTGTCAGTTTTACCTTTGCATAGTGGCTCGGTGTCGTTCCAATACGGATCCCTAGCACTGATGCACTCGATAACAGGAGGGCCTTGTTCTAGAGAGTGACCCGCATCACAGGTGAACTGAACCACAGCTCCAACCCCATACAACGGGTCTGAGGTCGTAAAGTTTCCATTCTGGAGGTACGGCTCGTAGCAGTGGCCACGTTCGAAAGCTGGAGGAGGAAAAACAATGCTCAGTGCATTGAATAATTAAGGCAAAAAGTGTCTCTTTAAACACAATTTTTATTCTTATATATTTGTGACACCTTTGTACAATGCCAAAATAACACATATTAGTATCTTCCTCAAATATCTGTAACCACACATTGTGCATAAATCCTGTTTCCTTTTGGAAACATGATTCTTCGGTTGGATTGTCGTTTTCTCTGCACTGATGAGGATAAACATGTTGGAAGGAACATTTCCATCCCTCGGCAATCTGATATTGCCAAAAACTCCCAAACTCTTCCTGGCAATCCAGCCGAAAATCAACTTGGCAGTGCACGATGTAAAAAGAAACACTCAGCAATGGTCTTGTCTGTTTACATAATTATTCAGTAATTATAGAAATTCAACAGTCCATGTACTTTGTTTAAACTGTGCTGCAGAAACGCAGTTCAGGTTTTATTTTAGTGTTTGACTGGATCTACGTCTGTACCTTCGTAGCGGATGTTGAATCCTGTGTTGTGGTTGGGCTGATCAGTGATGAACTGGATCCTCACAGCCGGACCCTCGCTGATTACTCCCTCGAAGGGTATCTGTCCACCTCGACCCGAGTCGAAAAGCACCACAGAGCCAGCGTCCAGCCCGCTCCACAGCACCAACCTGCAGGAAACAAACACTGTGTGAATGAGTAGAAGTGAAAGAGAAAACTGTTAATAGGGTTCCACCTGAAGAACCAAACTGATCAATAAAAGACATAATAGGACAAAGTGTTCCAAAAAAACCAGGTTGGGATGTGTCTGCAGGGAACACAACATGACAACAATGTTGCTTGTAGCCACAAGAAAACCCAGAAGCTGAAACCCCCAACTAAGATCAAAAGTTACTGGATATTGTTTGGGAAATCGATTTAATAAAAACTCACATCTCTTCATCTATTACTGACTTTTTGCTGACTTGGGGGCTGCAGACATATGCGCTAAACACTAAACCCAACAATCGTCCACTTTTAAGCCAATATGGTCTGTTGTTTTTTATCTACATAGCTGACAGTTGTGACACATCATGATTGTTCATTCTGAGTTGTGTTTGTATCTACGGAAATCACATTCCTTTTAGCTCTATGTTTGGTCCCTATCACCACCTGAGGAAAATATCAAGTTCTTCTGCTAACGTGCTAAATCTTGGTCAAACAGTCGCTTTCTTTTAGCTCTGAGTTTGGTCTTCACCAGTGCCTCGGGGAAATATCTGGTTCTTTTTCTGCTGAGTGCATCACAATGCTCATGAGTCACTGTAGAACTGTTTACCCCAAGAACAACTAAAATGATTTGGATGTGAGCATGGACACTGATGAATGATCATGTTTTGGGTTAGGCCCAAACAAACCTTAGTGCCAAAGAGCACTTAGAAGTATGTCTCAGGTAAAATGACCTTTCCTGACCTTTTGATGTGTAATTTCGACCTAATATTACAATATATTGCCAAGTTGTATGCCACAATAGCCAAGTGAGAATAGACTACCTAAACATTAGATCGACAGAATGAAGACATACAGTGATGAAAACAACATAGCTGTGTTGTGTGCAGTCATTTCATTTCTCCAACTGTGTTTCCTGTATATGTTTTGCATATTTTTAAAGTTGTTTTGTGAATATTCCTGGTCACTTTGCATCTCTGTGTAGTCATTTTGTATCTAATTGGGGTCATTCTGTGTCTCTCTTGTTGTCTCTTTGATTTTGGTTGGTCTGCATGTCTTTTCCAGGTTACTGAAAAGGCTCCTTGACTCCTGGAGCCCCAGGCCCTGTACTTAGTCGGCCTATTCAGTCACTCATGTCAAGACAGGGGCTCCTACCTGTCAGTTGGTCCCAGAGCCAGTCTCTCCAGATGGAGGTGCAGCCTCTGGTCCTTGGGTGCCTCCAGGGACCAGGAGCAGGATCGGTCCAGGGTGGCATTCGGCCCATGATGGGGAGAAGGTGACAGCACCCTCCCTACTGTCGCATTCTTCACTGTGCCTCCACAAAGAGCTTCGGAGGACAAGATTGTTTTGTTGTTGTTGTATTCATACACATGGAGATTCATATTTGATGCATCGTTTTCAACAATATCAAACTGTGGGGAGACTGGTGTCTTGCATCACTTTGAAAATCTTCAGATTTGCACCCACTCACCCCTGCAGCTGGGCTCCTTGCCGCTCCACACTGGCAGGGAGGCGTTGAGGCAGGTGAGCAGCGGCTCCCCCTGCAGGTGGTAACCCATGTGGCAGTGAAAGCGGGCGGTGCCTCCAGGCAGCAGGTCAAGCACCGACACCTCCCCGAAGTGAGGCCTCTTGGGCAGTGAGCAGCTCAGCCTGAAGACTGCACACATTGAGAGACACCAGAGAAAAATATGCTTATTATGATAGTAAGTGAGGATCAAAAGCAGCACTAGTCATACTGTGTTTGATTCTATCTATTTTTATGTTGCCTCTTAAACTCCTGTTAGTGCGGCTAGAACATTTAAAGCTATCATTATTATTATTATCTATAATTCTAGTGGTGTTACAGTGGTGTTGCTCCACTGTCTCAGATTTTGTTCGGAGTTTCTTTGCTTTGTTATTTGGGAAGCAATTTAAGTTCTGTAAAATTTTTGGGCACTTCTGCAGTTTTCACCATCAAAAAACATCCCAACAAAACTGTTTGTAGCAGATGCAAATGACTGAATTGCTCCAGTAGAGGACAAATTTTAAATGTTTGGCCCCACAAAATTAAAAAAAAAA